>NC_028642.1:45532770-45552763 GCF_001406875.1 Solanum pennellii | reverse complement strand
CTTTACTTGTTTGTTTTAAATTATATTTATTTGGGTAGATTAAAATAAAAATAGTAAAATTGTTTGCTTTTATCTGTCTCTTTTCTATCCTCTTGCTTATCTCTTTTTAATTGTTTAGTATATCTATTTTATTGTTATCACTTAGTCTCGCATGTTTAAATATTAATTAAGATAATAATGAGCTATTTGATTCAACTTGTTGCTATATCACCTAGTCTCACATGTTAGATTTAATAAAAATGATTTTAATCGTTAATATTTGCTATCACCTAGCCTTCATTAATTAATTGATCAAAATAATAAAATGATCATTTTGTTTCATATTTCTTATCACCTAGCAAGCATGCTACTTAAATAAACTAATAAATGAAGTGATCTTATTTGCTACTTGTAACCCCCACATAGATTGCATGAGATACGGCCGGGACCCACATTTGTGGACCTCGAGGGATGCCTAACACCTTCTCCTCGAGGTAATTTGAACCCTTACCCCGATCTCTGACTCGTTGACCTTAGCTACACTTAATTAGGTTAGATAGGTGCCCTGACGCGCCTTAATTCGTTAGGTGGCGACTCCAAACTCAAAATCCCAAAAGAGTTGTTAGGTCGTGCACAAAACCCGTTTTTACGAAAAATGAAACGCGACAGAAGGACGACTCTGCTGGGGACATTAGGTTCTTACCATTACGTGTTTCGTGCTTATTTATGTGGGGTTTACTTTATTTTGGTTATTTCATTATTTGTTAGGTGTTTATCATGTTAGTTGTCATTTTGTTGCCTTATTTACTGTCTTTTTTCCAGGTCTCACCCCTTTCCTCTTTCTTAATTGTTTATTACCATGTTATACCTCGTCCCTTATTTGTTTACTTACATGTTTAATCTCATACCTTCTTTCCTTATTTGCGTGATTTTTTAATATCTTTATATGTTGACTTTCCTTTATTTATTTATTGCTTTATAAGCTGCCTATATGTTACCGTTTTTCAATTTAAATGCTAAGTGTTTATTTCATTGATAACTGACATTGCGCTCATACTTGCCCAATTGGGACTCTCTTCCTTTTTTTTTAATCTTTGTTCTCGTGATGTTGTGCCTTTGCACCTCTCACAACTACTCCAATTCTATTCAAATACCCATTATAGAGAGTCGGCATATGCGTGGACGTAACAGATAGTTTTACTATCGCGAAACCACGAGCCTCTCGCATAGAATCCCTCTCAAGTCCGTGTCAAGCCAACTCTTAGAAGTCCTGGTTAGGTCATACATGCTGCATAAGCCCTAGGTGGTTTGACCATTGGTGTCAATCCACAAAATAAGTAGCCACCCTCTCGTCTAAAGGGCCCCAACACCCTTTAGACAAATTGCATACTTATGTGTCAACGTGATCATAATAATTAAATCAAGCCAACTTTGCGAAATGAAGTTTAGAAGTTCTTTATTATTTTGTTTGCAGAGTCATGGATGGGTATGAAACCCCAAACCTCAAATGGTCACAGAAGTGAATCAGAGACTTAAGAGCTGGTGGATGGATATAAAAAGAGATCGAGAAAGGGAGATTCATCTGTTGTTGGGGGGTCTTACATATCTTATCTTTGTCACACCAAACCCTCACCTGACTAGGGCACTACTAGAGTTTTGGGACCCTGTGAGGATGGTGTTCAAGTTTACAAATTGCAACTTGACACCAACAATTGAAGAAATTAGCGATTTCATCGACCTTCCATACCATGAGTGTCAAATAATGGTACCTTATAAGCCGTCATAAAGTGAATTTCTAAAAAGTATAGGGATGAAGTCTAATCCAACCTGAACTTCTCTAGACCTTGGGTGGACTCATTTAGACTTCTTATACTCACGATTCGGCCGAGATGATGGCTACTACATTTATGGCTATGAATTTGAGTTCTCCGTTCAAGAATGGAAAATGTATCGCCTGCATGCCTTTGCCATCGCCTTATTGGGGTCCTTGGTTTTTCCTAAATAAAGGGGAAGAATCGATACATGTCTAAGATACGTGGTTCGAGACCTAGCTCAAAAAGGGGGCGAGCCTAGGAAAACCATAGTTCCCATGATCCTGGCGGAGATAATGAGGAGTCTGTCAACATGTGTTGATGGTAGAATGTTCTTCGAGGGATGCAACCTTCTACTTCAACTATGGGCTATCGATCACTTCCACAAGAGATCTGACGTGGTAGATACCTATCTTGGTCAAGACAACAAGATTGATAACCATCCAAAAAGGTTGGCATGTTTCGCCGCGCCTGTAGGATTTGTGGACTGTCATTAGGCGTGGACAACCAATGAAGCTTCCACTGAATTTGGTGGCTCTCAAGCTCACTCAAAAATATCTACCAGTCCACAAATCCTACAGGCGCGGCGAAACATGCCAACCTTTTTGGATGGTTATCAATCTTGTTGTCTTGACCAAGATAGGTATCTACCACGTCAGATCTCTTGTGGAAGTGATCGATAGCCCATAGTTGAAGTAGAAGGTTGCATCCCTCGAAGAACATTCTACCATCAACACATGTTGACAGACTTCTCATTATCTCCGCCAGGATCATGGGAACTATGGTTTTCCTAGGCTCGCCCCCTTTTTGAGCTAGGTCTCGAACCACGTATCTTAGACATGTATCGATTCTTCCCCTTTATTTAGGAAAAACCAAGGATCCCAATAAGGCGATGGCAAAGGCATGCAGGCGATACATTTTCCATTCTTGAACGGAGAACTCAAATTCATAGCCATAAATGTAGTAGCCATCATCTCGGCCGAATCGTGAGTATAAGAAGTCTAAATGAGTCCACCCAAGGTCTAGAGAAGTTCAGGTTGGATTAGACTTCATCCCTATACTTTTTAGAAATTCACTTTATGACGGCTTATAAGGTACCATTATTTGACACTCATGGTATGGAAGGTCGATGAAATCGCTAATTTCTTCAATTGTTGGTGTCAAGTTGCAATTTGTAAACTTGAACACCATCCTCACAGGGTCCCAAAACTCTAGTAGTGCCCTAGTCAGGTGAGGGTTTGGTGTGACAAAGATAAGATATGTAAGACCCCCCAACAACAGATGAATCTCCCTTTCTCGATCTCTTTTTATATCCATCCACCAGCTCTTAAGTCTCTGATTCACTTCTGTGACCATTTGAGGTTTGGGGTTTCATACCCATCCATGACTCTGCAAACAAAATAATAAAGAACTTCTAAACTTCATTTCGCAAAGTTGGCTTGATTTAATTATTATGATCACGTTGACACATAAGTATGCAATTTGTCTAAAGGGTGTTGGGGCCCTTTAGACGAGAGGGTGGCTACTTATTTTGTGGATTGACACCAATGGTCAAACCACCTAGGGCTTATGCAGCATGTATGACCTAACCAGGACTTCTAAGAGTTGGCTTGACACGGACTTGAGAGGGATTCTATGCGAGAGGCTCGTGGTTTCGCGATAGTAAAACTATCTGTTACGTCCACGCATATGCCGACTCTCTATAATGGGTATTTGAATAGAATTGGAGTAGTTGTGAGAGGTGCAAAGGCACAACATCACGAGAACAAAGATTAAAAAAAAAGGAAGAGAGTCCCAATTGGGCAAGTATGAGCGCAATGTCAGTTATCAATGAAATAAACACTTAGCATTTAAATTGAAAAACGGTAACATATAGGCAGCTTATAAAGCAATAAATAAATAAAGGAAAGTCAACATATAAAGATATTGAAAAATCACGCAAATAAGGAAAGAAGGTATGAGATTAAACATGTAAGTAAACAAATAAGGGACGAGGTATAACATGGTAATAAACAATTAAGAAAGAGGAAAGGGGTGAGACCTGGAAAAAAGACAGTAAATAAGGCAACAAAATGACAACTAACATGATAAACACCTAACAAATAATGAAATAACCAAAATAAAGTAAACCCCACATAAATAAGCACGAAACACGTAATGGTAAGAACCTAATGTCCCCAGCAGAGTCGTCCTTCTGTCGCGTTTCATTTTTCGTAAAAACGGGTTTTGTGCACGACCTAACAACTCTTTTGGGATTTTGAGTTTGGAGTCGCCACCTAACGAATTAAGGCGCGTCAGGGCACCTATCTAACCTAATTAAGTGTAGCTAAGGTCAACGAGTCAGAGATCGGGGTAAGGGTTCAAATTACCTCGAGGAGAAGGTGTTAGGCATCCCTCGAGGTCCACAAATGTGGGTCCCGGCCGTATCTCATGCAATCTATGTGGGGGTTACAAGTAGCAAATAAGATCACTTCATTTATTAGTTTATTTAAGTAGCATGCTTGCTAGGTGATAAGAAATATGAAACAAAATGATCATTTTATTATTTTGATCAATTAATTAATGAAGGCTAGGTGATAGCAAATATTAACGATTAAAATCATTTTTATTAAATCTAACATGTGAGACTAGGTGATATAGCAACAAGTTGAATCAAATAGCTCATTATTATCTTAATTAATATTTAAACATGCGAGACTAAGTGATAACAATAAAATAGATATACTAAACAATTAAAAAGAGATAAGCAAGAGGATAGAAAAGAGACAGATAAAAGCAAACAATTTTACTATTTTTATTTTAATCTACCCAAATAAATATAATTTAAAACAAACAAGTAAAGGGATAAAAGGGAAGGGAGACTTTAAGAGACTTTTTGGATCAGCACTTGACTTTTCTTTTTATTTTTCCGATAGGTTTCCGTTTAGGGACAGACAAAATCAAAGTTTTGTCTTTCAAGCCTGAGTCGATGTCATCATCTCTGTAAGGCCAACTACCTCTACCCAACCACTGCATGCATTTCGTACCTAAAAGGTGCCTAGTCATCCCAGTTTAATGTCCAAGAGGAATTGGACTCTTAAAAGGTAGGTTTAGACAAAATAGAATATAAGGCCCTCCTAGACACCAAGTCAAACAAAACGGTCATTTTATCAATATAATTCTCAATTTGACCTCTAAATTTTAATTAGACATGCTTGCAAACAACACATAATTGTGAAAAGTTTCATGCTAAGTGTGTGAACATACAAACGGAAAATTATAGTAACGACAATTTAATTATGAGAGGGCAAATATGATAACATGAATGTAAATTTTAGTAATAACTTTAGAGTGAGCAATGATTAATGACATAATAACTTTTGCTTGATTTCCAAGTATAGCAAAGGATGTGATTACACATGCACATATATTAAAAATAGTAGTCGAATTAATTATTATGGTAAAAAAATAATATTTTATAACAAAAGACTTAATTTGTTTAGGGCAGAAAATTATTTTAAGGACACTAGATTTTATTTATTTAAGGCAGAAAATTATTTTTTAAGAACAATAAATTTATTATTAAATACAGTAAATTTTAGATAAGTGACAAATTTATTATTAATGCAGAAAATTATTTTTTAGAATATTGATGGATTTATAGATTAGTTATTAATGTAAAAAATATATATTTTTGGCAGAAATTAATTACAATGAAAAAAATAATTAATAGCATATTTTAGATGCAAAAGAGGTTAATTATGATGCAGAAAAATATTAACTATTATTTTTTTCCAGATTTTTATAGGCAATTAGTATGACAATTTTTTAGGAAGAAACACAAAATAATAATGTATGCAGAAAATTACTCTTTTTCATGTTGAAAATATTGATGGATTGTTTAGTTGGAAAACATGCTGAAAATTATTAGGGAGTGACTTTAATGCACAATCTTATTTAATTAAATTCTATATGCATGATTTCTTAGTGAATATACTGAAACTTACTAATAAGAATTCATATTAACAAACAAGAGACAAATTGACAATTAAAGCTCTTGCTCCTTTTAACGTAAGTTAGCATACTAGAGATTAACTTATGATTCCTATGATTTTAGGCGATTGGACAGTTAAAACAACACATATAGATGAAGCAAAAATATTTTAATCCTATAAGCATTTTTTCTAACACAAAAAAATATTACAAATTTGCATATAATCCCCCTCCCCTTAGACGATCCTCCAAATTCATTTCATATATATAGAGTTAAAGAGTTGTACAAACATTACAAGTAAAAATAAAGAACCAATAAACATATATATAACAATAAAATGAATGAGGCTTCGCCCACAATTTCTTCTAGGCAAATCTTCAACATCTTGAACTCTAAGTTCAAAACCTGGTAGAAGACGTAATGTAACACATATACGATGAGGAAATAGTTGTAATATAAAATGCTCATGGTAACAAATTACTTTCATATGTACATATATAAACAACACACATAAGAAATAAAAGGGACAAAGCATAGATGAAGACATACTACCACACATAGGGAGAAAAGATAAGAGAAATATCTTGGATGCTTCCTTTTGTTTCCAACAACAATGATAATTATGCAAAAACGAGATTTTAAAATAGTAAAGAAACCAATTAAGCAGAAAATTTTATCAGCAATGAAGTATTAAGTACGGTTTCCATCCACAACAGCAACACATCAAGAAAGAGTCCAAAGGATGATTCAAAGATTTACAAGTGTTCTTACTTTTTTTAAGAAAAGGAGAGTAATATTTAAAGTATTTCAAGAAAAAAACAAAGAGGGAATGAGAGAGCAAAGTGTAATGAGAGAACTTTTGTTGAAAGTGACTCCCTCTAATATTGAAATAAGAGTCCTATTTATATAGTAAAGAGGGGAGAGCATATAAGTAAAATAAATATTCAAATGAATCAATTATAATACCATTTGCCTTATTTTAAAGAAGAACCAAAATCAGAAAAAAGATTAAATAATTTTTACCAAATATAAGCAAGTAAAAATAAATTAAGAGAGAGTAATATATTTTCTTTCCTTAAATAAAGAAAAGCTAAAAATCAGAAAGTTTTAAAAATATTTCATTACCAAAAATAAACTAGTAAGAATAAAAGTTAGGAAAAACAATAATATTTTTCCTTAAATAAAGAAGATTTAAAATAATATTAAAATATAAACAAATAAGAATAAATAAGGAAGAGTAATATATTAAATTATTTTTACCAAATAAAAACAAATAAGAAAATGACAAAATAGGGAGAAATATTATCTTTTTTTATATAAAATAAAGAAGGGTTAAAATCAGCAAAATCAATTTTTTGAATTATCATTATTATTTTACCAAATATATGAGCAACTAAATTTGACAAGGAAATAATTTAAGATCAAAATTTACCTAATAATAAATTACAATAAATAAATATGTAAGAATCAATCTAGGCAAACATTAAAGGAAAAGGAGATCAATTAATATTACTCATTTTAAGAGAGCTGAATAAAAAAAAAATCAATATTTTCAGAATGAATAAATATTTTTCCAAAAATAAATAAGTAAGAAACTTTTTCTTATTTTTCATCTTATCACATGAACAAAGATTTATCCTATAATTTTAGTAGATCAAATTACGCATATTCTAACATGTAGGAAAAATCAATCATAATAAATTAACATACTTACGATTATTATCATTCATGAAATCAAATATACTCAAAAAAAAAAATCTTATAATCACATTGACTTATTATCAAATAATTTACCCTTATTAAGCAAGCTAAATTCACCAATTAACATTTAAGGAGGGACAATATTCAAGGTCCTTAACCAAATTAATGAACTAGAGTACTAGAAAGTTAACACAAATACAAAAATCAAATAATTATCAACCCCAAAGAATTAAGTATACAAATCAATGCATAGCTTAAACATCAAAGTTATAATAAGCATATTAGAATAATAGAAAAATATGGTGGAAACCTAAAACTAAGAGAGTTGGATATACGAAGTAATAATGGATAAAAGAAATACCAAAGACGGATCTGAATAGATCCATCCGAACTTTGCCTTCGCCGGAGGTCGATCTTGCTGCTGGCGGTGGTTTTCTTCGCTAAAGCTTGCTGATGCTTTTGTTTCTTGCTGCTGGAGGGGCTGGTTTCTCGCTATTTGCCGGAAAAGAGGAGAGAAGGAAAGAGAGAAGAGAGGAGAGACGGGCGGCGCTGGGGCTGCTGACTGCTGGCTGGCCGTTGCTGTCCGCCACGCACCGCTGCCAGCGACGGGGAAAGGAGACGGAGAAGAAGGGAGGAGGAGAAGAGAAAAGAGAAGGAGGGAGAAGAGAAGAGAGAGCAAAGGGGGAGGCGCGAGAGAGGAAGCGCGAGGGAGAGAGAGCCCACCGGTGATTGGTGGCTTTCGCCGGAAAGAATGGGGAGAAAGAGAGAGGAGGGCTGGCGGCTGCCAAGGAAAGGGGAGGGAGAAGAGAATGACATTTTTTAGGGATTAGTGTCACGGACTTTTCTATCTAGACAAGACTCCGTGCGGCACTTGACGGTTTGCTCACGAATCTTTCACGTATCTCACAAACTCAAGTAAGCCTCACACAATTTTGGATCGCTAAGAGAAATCAAAAAGAAAGACAAAGCAGAATTTGGAAGAATGGACTAGTATCTATTAGTCAATTGAATTGTTGGATGATTTACAAATTACAATGACCCTACTATTTATACTACTCTAACCACTAAGAGTAAATAAATTCTACTATACAAGCCCCAAGTCCATGTCCTCAAGACATGCTTCTAAGTCTTCCAAAAATGGACTCCTAGCCTTGACTAGTCTGCCCCACGTTTTGCCAAGCCTCCCCAAGGCTTGAAACTGCCGCCCATTAATTGCTGTAACAGCTGTAACGGCTGTAACAGCTGAAACGGCTGAAACTGCCGAAACGGTTGTAACGGCTGCCCCTCCAACTGCTGCCTGCTTGGGCGCCTGCACCTTGGTCTGCTGACCGGTTTGGGCTGCCTGCCCCCTTGCGCCTGCTGCTGGCTGCCTAGGCAGGTTGCGATCTGCCTGGGTATCTGGCGGGTCGTGACAAACTCCCCCACCTGATGATGCGACGACCGCGTCGCATTGCGTCCGTATCGGCGTCTGCCGGGCGACCATCAACTCGCGTACTCGAACAATCCCTCCGAGCAGCCTCTTCATCGATGTCCCGACCTTTCTCGACCCGATCACACGAACTTCCTCCTTCAACGGAGGCAAGTGCTCCGGCGGCTTCTTCATCACGTCAGCGTTCCTACTCGGAACCCTCTTTCTGCGCGGTAGCAAGGTCTTTCCAGCACCATTGTCTTCTCTCGAACTTGCAATGGTTGCTGCCGGTGTTAACCTTCTTCTCACGTCGACCCTCTCGAGCTTCATGGCTGTCAGTCTAGCCTGTCCCTCCGTTGCCTGCGCCTTCACCATGGAAACTGTATATTCCCTTCCTTTCTCCATGATTGTCAATTTTTGGAGATGAGGATCGATTACTGCATGGCACTGCTGGAAGAACTTTTGCCCAAGAATAACATCAAACATGTTGATGGGGGCGACGATGAACTTGGTTTTCCCTTGCCAATCGCCTACCGTGATGTTCACCCCGTGCGCAACTCCAATTATGGGAGTTGGTGATGCGTTGACAGTCCTGATTTGGGCGTTGCTTGCAGTGTATCGCAACCCCAACTTTGTTGCTGCCGTCTTGGTCACAACATTGACCTCCGCACCGGTGTCGACCAACGCACGAGCAGGTTTCCCATTGATCGTGATGTCGACTGTTTGAGCGCATGCCATCGACTTTGTAAGTCCCTTTTCAGCATGCTTCGGCTCCGCTTGCCTTGGCTTATCTTGCCTTGGCCTCGTCGATGGTTGTTCAATCGCTGCTCCGCACAAGCTTACCACGCCCAACTGCTTAGTCTCACCGACTTCTTCTTGGGCTTTCTCTTCCTTCCGCTCACGAAAGATAGCACCAAGACTCTTCAGTTCAGGGCATCTTTTGTAACCATGCGGCCCTTTGCATATGAAGCAACCATCCTTGGAATCCCTTACCGTGTTGCCACGATCTCCGGGCTTCTTGCCGTTGGACCCGTAGGTGTCACGCCTCTTGGGTTGTGGCCTTTGCTCCTCGCCTTCGCCACTGTCTTCCCCACTATCATCATGACTGCCTACCTCGTCGTCCTCATCGGCACTTAAAGACTTCTCCTGCCTGAAGTCTGTCAAGGCTTCGGCCTGCGTAATGGCGTCGTCTATAGTCCTGACCTGCCGCCGTTCCAACTCCGTTCTGGCCCAATTTTGCAGCCCATCCAAGAAGTAGAACAATGCGTCGTCGTCCCTGAGGTTGGGAATCTGAAATGTAAGGGTGGTAAACTCCCGCACATACGCGCGTATGCTGCCCTTCTGTCTCAACTCCCGCATCTTGCGCTTTGCCTCATAGACAACGTTGCTAGGGAAGAACGCCTTCTTGAACTCCACACGGAACTGCTCCCATGTGTCCAACGTGCATGCTCCCTTGGCGATGTCAGACTCTTTACGCTTCCACCATAGTATGGCCAACTCTGAAAGATACAACACAGCCGTGTTGATCTTGTTCACATCACTTCGAACCCGCATACACTTGAAGTAATTTTCCAAGTGCCAAAGGAAATTATCCACCTCTTGCGCGTCACGGACGCCTTTGAAGACTGGTGGCTTGGGCGCCTCGACTCTGGCTTCCCTTTCCCGGTCATGTGATGAGGATCCAGCAACCTCTCTCTCTTCCTCGAGTGCTGCCACCTTGGCCTTAAGCGACTCAACTGTGCCAAGTGCTTCCCTAAGCCTGAACTCTAAGGAAGTAATGGCCTCCTTTGTCTCGTACTCGGCTCGCTGGCGTGCCTCCAACTCCTTCCGGACGCTCTCAACTTCCTCAAGGGAGTACTCTTCAAGAGCTTTGAGATCTCTGTCCGTTCTATTCAAGCGCTGGCCTATGATCTCAACGGCTTGCCTCGCCATTTCGACCCTTGCAATCCACTCCGGTCCGACAGTAACGTCCACGGGCTCCTCGCCGGTGCCTTCGTCACTTCCATCGACAATCTGGGGAGGGAGAGCTGTCTGCCCTTCGCTTGGGATGGGAACACTTGGTGGGAGAACACTTGGTGGAAGTCCAGGCAGATTGGGTTCATTACCCGTCTGCTGCTTCTTCCCTTTTTTGTTCTTCTTGCCACCATCAGTGCGGACGTTGGGGGTGCTGCTAGCGCCGTCTCCTTCGTTCGTCATTCTCCTACGATGAACCTGCTCTGATACCACTTGTCACGGACTTTTCTATCTAGACAAGACTCCGTGCGGCACTTGACGGTTTGCTCACGAATCTTTCACGTATCTCACAAACTCAAGTAAGCCTCACACAATTTTGGATCGCTAAGAGAAATCAAGAAGAAAGACAAAGCAGAATTTGGAAGAATGGACTAGTATCTATTAGTCAATTGAATTGTTGGATGATTTACAAATTACAATGACCCTACTATTTATACTACTCTAACCACTAAGAGTAAATAAATTCTACTATACAAGCCCCAAGTCCATGTCCTCAAGACATGCTTCTAAGTCTTCCAAAAATGGACTCCTAGCCTTGACTAGTCTGCCCCACGTTTTGCCAAGCCTCCCCAAGGCTTGAAACTGCCGCCCATTAATTGCTGTAACAGCTGTAACGGCTGTAACAGCTGAAACGGCTGAAACTGCCGAAACGGTTGTAACGGCTGCCCCTCCAACTGCTGCCTGCTTGGGCGCCTGCACCTTGGTCTGCTGACCGGTTTGGGCTGCCTGCCCCCTTGCGCCTGCTGCTGGCTGCCTAGGCAGGTTGCGATCTGCCTGGGTATCTGGCGGGTCGTGACATTAGGCTCTTTTTAGATTATAATAGGTAGATTAAGTATGGACCATTGATTTAATACGAGATGAAGGCAAGAATTCGATTTAGATTTAGTTATTTAAACGGATGGATGAGACTAATAGATGAAGTTTTGAAATTAAATTGAAAAGATATGGAATGATCAAAATTGCAATAGAAATTTGGCTAGAATTGAAATGAAAGAGGGGCTATGATTGAAGTAAAATTTAATTGAAGTGGCTAGAATTGAAAGAAATTATAATAAAATAGGCTAGAATCTAATAATTTTAAGGAAAGTGTAGGAATTACTATTTAACTAAAATACTACATATATTAAAATATTTTTATATAATTGAAAATCATTTAAATTTTAAAACATTTGAAATTCATTAATAATTTTAATATTTTAATAATATTTACGATAATTTTATTAAGTAAACATACTAGAATATATAATTTTTTCAAGCAAAATCGACTAAATTCTAAACTTTTTAACTAAATTTTAGAATATGTATTTAATCGAATAACATTTCTAAAATTGGTTAAAGGTCGGTCAAAATTGGGTTTCAACACCTTGATTATTATGTGTGAGCAGTGATATTTTATTTCCCTTAAGCCGTCATAGTTCAAGTCTGAGACTACTACGATTCTGGAGTAAAAGTTATTGTTTCACTAAGTGGAGATTCAATGCAGAGCACACCTTCATTATGCATAGTAGTCTTCCTTCAACTAATATACTCTTTTATCTAAATATTAAAATGAGTGGGGGATTGTTAGGTTATTAGCATTTTAATATTAATATTTAACATATTAAATTGCTTTATTTTGGAGGCTGTTATATCTTGGAGGGGACAAGTCAAAGAGAACTACTGCTGGACCGGGGGCTTGAATCTCCTTAAAGAGAGCGAGATATCCGCGCCTCAACCTTGAAGAGATTTATTTTTTTTTCATTTTATTTTCAATTGTAATCTTGTATTTTTCTTTTGTTATCTAGTAAGTTTTTTCACTAACAATTTACAAAATCAACACGTAAGATCTCTTTATAATTTTGTAACTTTTTTTTTTACATAAGTTTTTAGTGATCACAAGAGATTATTTTCTCAAATACGACCACATGAAAGCATAAACACAAGGTATACAATAATGAACGATCACAATAAATCACCCCCAAAAAAAACACAACCCTAGTAGTTATAGCTAGATAACAAATAAACGTTGGATATATCTCATATCCATTACTATAGTATAAGATGAATATTACGTTTTTTTATTATATAGAAGTTAAACTCGTAAACCTCAGGCCTTATAGCACCAAGCATGGTGGTTATGATGTCCGGTGGCATGAGTTTCTTTGTCGATCATACCTTCAACGTATCGAAATTCTTCTACATGACAAGGGATATTCATAGGTCCATCATGATGAAGTTCACATTCTTCTTCATTACCTTTCAACAATTGTGTAAAAAGTGGATGGTTGATGTATATCACTGGGATTATGAACTTGTGTTGTTCTTCTCCATCATGACCTACCAATACAGGAAGACACCCCTTTGGGATGCCCATAATTTCTTTTATACCGTGTTCGTGTTGATGATGATGGTGATGGTGAAAATGGATGTGAGGTAGATGCACTTGAACATGGAAATTCAAATGGTGATGGTGGTGTTTGTGATCTCCACTACCCATTGTTACAAAAAAACGAAAGAATATGATATAAATATAATATGTTATAACATTATTTGTGTGTATAGGGGTTTTAAATAAATTTGAGGGTGTTGTTGAATGGTAAAGATTGGTGTTTATATAGGCAAGGATAAAGGACTTGTTTTGAATATGTAAAAGGGCATATTGTAATGTGATATATAAAATATTGAAAAGTATAAATTGATAACTACTAATACTCATCAATTTTAATTCATGTGAACCTTTTTACTTGGTTACCAATTTTAAAAAAAAATAATAATTAAAGTTTGTGATTTTAAATATATTATTATTTGAAAAAATCATGTGTTTTACCCGCTCGTTTGTAATATTAGTAATTACACAATCTGATAAATTACATAGGTCGTCAGAATATATTTTCTTTAAAATTTTAATCATTTGGGTAGAACAAATATAATTATACGGTTATTAAACATGTAGATAAGTTAGTCTAAATTATAAATATTTTTTGGTAAAAATATATTCAATAACTATAACTAGAATATATATAAAAAAAAATAGTCAATATCTTCCAATTAAACAATATTATTGTTACTCAAATTGATTTATAATTTTTTTTAATGATGGATTAATTTATCCTACCACTAAATTAAAGTTAGCTATTAGACAAAAAAACAGAATTTTATTTGCATTTTTTTTATTAGCAATTATATGATTACACGAAATACAAGACAAAAATTTGGTATAAAAAACATTGAAAGAGTACATACGTGGAGTGCTAACAATTGCAAAATTTTGGAGGTAAGAAAAAGTTTGCTTTGTCTATGAAAAATATATTTGAAAAAAAAAGAGAGGAAGAATTTTAAAAAGTTTACCTTATAAATTATAATTGCATCTATAAATAACATACCATTCTTAATCTTCCCTTCAGAGTTGAAAAGTATAACCATTTCTTCTCAATTATATCTATTTTTCTACTAATTAAGTAATTATTTGATCAAATAAACGTGTAACTAAATTCAACTAGGCTCAAATTTAATCATTATGACTTTCAAACCATGATTAGAATTGTTAAAGGTTTAAAATATAGTTTTTAATAAAATTAAACTTTTCATTAAGGGTTAACAATAAATTCAGATCAACTTATTTTCAATTTATAAAAATATTTTTAAAAATAAACTAAAAATAATAACTTTCGCACAATTAAACTAGAAAAAGTATTTTTTAAAAAAAAATTATAAAATAAAGTATAAAGTATTTTTTTACCCCATTTCACCATTTCCTCTTACTCTACTCCCCCATTATTATTTTAAATAATGTATATATATATATCACAAAATGAAAAAAAATGTAAAAGAACTAAAAATAAAATAGGAGTGGAGGATTAGAAGAGGTGGAGTAGAATTGATAATATTAAAAACAAATTTGGAAGGAGTGGGGATGGGGTAAGAAGTGAATTCTTAAAAATATTTTATAGAATAAAAGGATTGGGGGATTTTTTTTTATTTAATTTTTGTTAAGATTGAATATTTTATTCATTTGGAATGCGATGAAACAAGATATTTGCAAATAAAAGAGAATATATTACGTACGTCATTGAGATGTGTTTCTCAAACTAATAAGTAATACTTTATGTATGAAACTCATGCTCCCAATAGTTCAAATATACAATTTTTACAAAATGAAATAGTTTAAATGTATTTTTGACACATATCTCTATTAATTTATTATATAGTTAATTAAAATTTTGACTATGATATAATGTTTTTAATTATTTTTTCCGCTGTCAGCATTTGAAACAAATTGGGATTATATGAAGTATACAACATTTAGGTAACAGTTGAATTTAAATTTTGTATAAAATTTAAGTGAAGAAGTCACGATTAAATTTAAATTTTATATAAAATTAAGTGAAGAAGTCACGATCAAGATTATGATGGGATAAAATAACTATTACCACGATAACTTTTTTTTAACAAATTTTATATGAATTTAAATCAGTCATTCTAAAAAGTAAAAAATAAAAAATAAAGTGAAGTGTGATCACGGATTAACGTGGTGTAGCCATAGGATTAACATGTGATAAGAGATAATTACTTTGGAAATAAGGAATTCAATGATTGGTTGTTGGAAGCAAGAGGCTAGGGGGGGATCAACACACATTAATCCCATTATGTTGTTGGTATTCTTTTTATAACTTTATTGTAGGTTCGTGAATTTATTATAGGTTCATGAATTTATTATATATCGTGATTAAAAGGCAATTATATAAGGTCAATGTTTACCCAACATATGTCTCTACATAGTAGTATTATGTTTGAAATAAACATTCGTTATATTATTGAATTTTGAGAAGAGACTTATTTATTCTATTTTGTTAAAAGTTTAGCTAATTGATATCATCCGTTAAAAAATTGGCTTATCTATGACTTTCGTTTGAGAGGAGGCTCATCCATGTCATTTATTTGTTAAATAATAGGATATAGATGAGCAAAAGGTTTAACAATTGACATAAATAAGTCTTTTCTCAAAGTTTGATGACATATTTTGAGTCTTCTCTTTGACAAAAAACAACTTAATTCAAGGCCTGGACAATCATAATTGACCATGTGAAAAAAAATAAAAAGATCAAATTGTTTTCATTTAACAAATAATGACGTAGATGAGCCTTTTTTGTTAACAATCAAATGATGCAGATGAGCTTTTTCAATTAACAAATAATTACATAAATGAACCTTTTTCTCAAACCTCAATGACATATTTGAGCTTTTTTTTTTTCCTTTTATCATTTAGTACCTTTTAAATTTATTTATAAAAAAAGAAGATATGAACTCATATTCTTCTACTTTTTCTTTTCATGCATAGAGACAAAATTAGAATTTTTAATTTTATAAATTTTGAATCTTATAGTGACAATTTCAGTAGGAATAAAGGTAAAAAATATCCCTCCAACTTTTAATTAACAGATAATTTTAACCTTCGTCATACTATCCATCCATTTATACCCTCACCGTTGTGAAACATACACACATACTCCTCAATCGGAATAAAATTTCAAATCAAGATACACCATACACATTATTCGTAAAAATTTTTAATCATAACAATATAAATAAAATATATAGAAATATGTACACAATTTTTAGCGAAATACATAAGCAGATCCCTAAATTTGTTGGGTTTTTTCCCTCAGGTACCTCAACTACGTCATTTTCCTATTGAATCATTGAACCCCCATAATTTGTTCCCTTTAAACAAAAACCGTTGTCTGATGTGGAACCAGATTTGTGAGAGGTATTGATAGAGGATACACATGTTGTTCCATAAATCATTAGTCCAATTGATAGTGAAAATGTTTGAGAACAATTGTGTTTTACTTAAGTCATTTGAACACATTAGAAAACAAATGAGACTAACACGGTTTGTCTTCATTCCTTCAATCAAAATCATTACAATTCGAACACAATTGAAGGCATTTACAATAGAAAAGCTGATCAAAATCAACCCGCAGTGTTTTAAAGAAACAAATAGTGGGTGGTTCAATGATTCAATTGAAAAATGACGTAGTTGAGGTACCTGAGGGAAAAAACCCAACAAGTTTAGGGATTTGTTTATGTATTTGACCAAAAATTGTATACATATTTCTATATATTTTATTTATATGTCAAGATAAATTAAAGTATAAATCAAATAATACTATTATGGGGCAACTTTCACATATAGCAAAAATAAAATTCATATTTGTATACTATATAGCAAAGTTTGTACAATTGCACTCCATAGCAAACATATATATGTATAATTCGCTATACATATACAATTAAAGTGAATTGTATAAAACGAAGTGTATAAAATGAGAAAGAGAAAGAGATTTGGGCAGAGAATTGTATAATAGAAGTGTAAAAAAGGAATTGTATGATTATAAGTGTATAGAACGATTATATACAATTTGAATTTGTATAAAATGAGAAAGAGAGAAAGGCAAAAGAGACCTGGGTAGGGAATATAAAATTGAATCGAATTGTATAAAATGAGAAAGAGAGAAAGGCAAAAGAGACCTGGGTAGGGAATAAAAAATTGAATCGAATTGTATAAAACGAGAAAGAGATAAATTATATACAATTTGAATTTGTATAAAACGAGAAAGAGAGAAAGGCAAAAGAAACTGGATATGGGAGTATTTTTATTGTATGATTATAAGTGTATAGGATGAAATATATGTATTTGCATGTGTACACACAATTTTCTCTCGCTTTATACAAACAGAAACTCAATTTATACATTTCGTTTTTGTTTGTATAAGCGAGAGAGACGAGGGTGGCGCGAGATTAGGGAGAGTGACAGCGAGATCTGGGAGAGGGGAGAGAGGGGGAACAAAAATATATGTATTTATACAATTTTCTCTCGCTCTATACAAATAGAAACAGATTTTATACACTTGTGGTTGTATAAAAGTGAGAGGAAGCGAGCGAGAGATGGAGCGACAGAAGAGAGTGGCGAGGGAGAGTTTGAGGGAGAGAGGTGACTGGCAAACAGTTTGCTACGGGGCACAATTAAATCAAAGGATGGTTATAGCAATTAATTTGATTTATTAGTTTACCATTATATACAATTTTTCCATTATGATATAAGCATGTTACTACTTTAATTATAAAATGAAAAGAATAAGCCCTTTTTGGATAGAGTTCTAACAAAATCAAAAAGATGAATTTATATTATTAAAAATAAAAAAATATTAAAGAATATATTAAAATTTTAAATTAAATATTTGTAGATTATAAATATAAAAAAACCACTATGCACACCACACAGCTTGTTGAATGCATCAGTATACATAAAAAGTTCTAATCAGATGACTAATTGAGCAAGCTGTGACTTTAATTAAAGGGAAAAACTCTGAAAAATATCTTAATTTTGGTCGAAATTGTTATTACGATATAAAATATTATGGAAGATTTTTATTTTTGAACTATTTAATAGTATATATTTAAAGGTATATATGTGCCCACGTGGACACGTTACTCTTTATAATAATGCAAGTTTATGATGTCTCCACACACACACACACACACAACACACACACACACACACACACACATTTTATGTTACTTTCGAATAATATATGTTGCTCCATCTGTTTTATTTTATGTGATACAAGTTATTTTAGGAAAGTAAACGAAATTTCTTATATGATTCTCACATATTTTTAGTGGTCATTTTACTGTGATTCATAGTAATTTTTAGTTCTTACGTTATCTTCAAATAATATATGCAACTTTTTTTGTTTCGATAAAAATAAGGGAATCAACCAAATTTCATTATATTTTTTAACTATGTTTTTCTAAAAATATCTTAAATTGTTACATTGCGTTTATAAGCTTCTTTTTTTAATTTAATTTTCAAATATGTATCAAATTAGAAATTAAAACGAAGAATTAATGTTTTCAAATCATTATATTTCTATATTAAAATGTTCAAATCTTTAAAACTCCACATATATGCACAATTAATAGAAGGAAGCCAAATAATTTTTTTTAAAAAAACAATAATATATGAAAGCTCATTTCAATAATAACACATATATATTTCATTTTTAATATATGACTCCCTCATTTTTTATTTATATGAACTTATTTTTTATTTCATTTCAAAAAGAAAATAACTTCTGAATTTTAATATTTATACATAGCATATTAAAGATCACAAAATTAAAAATATTTCAATACACAAAATTTAATGTAAATATAAATTTTAATTTTAATTGTGATTGGTTCCACCTAATATTACTTGATATATAATTATTAAGAGCTAAGTGTAATCATTATTTATTAACTTTCATATAATAAATAGATATCACAATAACTCATAAAAAAAATGAAAAAATAACAAAAATGAGGTAATACTAATAATAATACCTAAAAATATTTCTAGAATAATTTTCTTGTTATCATTCTTGGTAGATTTTTGCTTGGATGAGTTGCAGTTTTACCTTTGATCATCATTCACTTCATATATAGAAAGATGTTTCTAAAATTATTTATTCTTGATAGATTTTTGTTAGAATAAAATTACATTTTTATTCATGGTCATCTTTAATACGAATATATCATCCTATTCATTTTTATTTGTAAAGTTACTTTTAACATCTTTTTCTTTAATTTCAATATAAAATATATTAATAATTTTATTAGACTAATTTATTTTTCAAGTATATTAATTAGAGTCAAAATAAAGAATGAAATAATTAATTCATAATATTTTTATGTAAAAAGTAGGCTTTTTATAAGCATAATGAATAGAACAAATATAAGAATTAAATTAATGTAATAGTAAAATAGATTAATAATAAAATAGATATCATAATAACTCACAAAAGAAATAAAAAGGAAATAAAGTAATAACAAAATAAGTTAATGGTAATAACAATAACTTAAGATATTTCTAGAACTATATAATTTTTTTGTTATCATTTTTGATGGATTTTTGTTCGCGTGAAATTACATTTTGCCCTTGATCATTATTCACTCCATGTATAGAAAGATAATTCTAGAATTATTTATCATCTTTCTTCATAGATTTTTATTAGAGTGAAATTACATTTTTGCCCTTGGTCGTCGTCCCACTTCACTCTTCTATATAATAGAAATATATATAAA
>NC_028642.1:45529121-45532499 GCF_001406875.1 Solanum pennellii | reverse complement strand
TATATATATATATATATATATATATATATATATATATATTTGAAATATATTATTAAATAGTGCATGAATAAAAAATCCTTTTCAAAGTTCGATATTATTATAATAATTTCGATCAAAATTCAAAAGAAATTTTTCTCTAAATTAAACTAAGGAAAACAACTAATTAAGGCGCATATATACTATACAATTACTTACCTGAATTATTTCTTAGCTTGATCTTTTGTTGTTGCTGCATTTTCTATTCTTGAGTTAGACATATGGAATATATTTTTAACTTGTTTTTAGTCTTATTTTTGGAAAAACTATCTTATTAGACATACATTAATATATATAGGATACAAGTACTTGATATGATTCACACTTATATCAAATACTTAGGAAAGTAGCGAGTGAGATGACACTACATAAAAAAATGGTATTTAGCGACAATTAAGTAATGACAATAGCTTAATCGTCGCCAAATATATATTTTTAGCGACAATTAATATTCTTTGTATATGTCTCTAAAGGCTTTAACAACATTAGATCTAATGACACTTAACTAATTTTGGTTAGTGCTCTTTATTAATGTGTCTATCTATTGTCGTTAAAAGTTGTTTTTGTTATAATGTGGGAGGGAGGCGAGGGAGATTTGTTATGTATCCCAAATATATATGAATCTTGCTAGATTTTGATGCATCAAATAAGTGTAACATGATGTCAAAATTAAGTGTAATTTGTTCTAAATACATTATATTAATAATATTGCAAATTAGAGTGTATCTAAGTAATTACCTCCTAATCCAGTAAGATTATTGTATTTTTTTCCTTTTTCAAATGAGACCTTGTATATTCAGAGTGGGGAATCATATATTGAAACACTGAATTTGACTGCTTTACAATTCCTCAAATAAAAATACACCATGACCGGTGCTGAGCATGGGAGCAAACATACTTTGATGTAATTTTTTACTGTAACATTACAACTTAATTATATGCATAATACATATATTGAACCCTAAATTTGGTTTTAAATTTAAATTTTGATCTCTAACTTTCATAATGCACAAGTAGGCACTTTAACTATCAAACCTTTAAATAAATAAACACATGAGTCCTACATGACACAATACATGTAAGACACCAAATAGGACAAAAAATGACATGTAGGACATGTGTGTCTATTTGTTCAACTTTATACAAGTTTAAGTGTCTATTTGTGCACATCCAAAGTTGAAGGACATAAATGTAATTTGATGCCAAATTAAAGGGCATATTTATGTATTATGCCTTAATTATATATGCCTCTGTAATCTGTACTAACTTAACTTGGAAATAACATGAGATTTTCATGTACATGTGCGAAAGAGAAGCTTATATATATACTAGATATAGGATTTCGAGTCAGTATGGGGCCCAATATATATTAATTTTTTTTATTTTAATTTATATAATATCATTAAACTTGAAGTTATCCAAAGTTTTATATGATTTTAACAATATTTTAAGTTGTTAATTATTGTAATTTATGCTTTTCCCGTTCCATTTTATCTCACATTTTTACCTTGCACTTATATTAAAAATGATGTAACTTTATCCTTCTACCGTTATTTAATGTTTTCTTAAGTCAATTTTATAATAAATGATAAATACATTTTCAACATTAATTAACTACTCTATCAAGGGTATAGTAGGCGAAACATTGTAATTTATGCATTAATTTTATAAAATGACAAATATTGTGATTCAACTATTTATAGAAAGAGATGACATATAAACTGGGACAGAGGGGTACTTGTTTTATTACTCTCTTTGTTTCAATTTATGTGGCATATATAGAATTTCAAAAATTAATATTTTTATGTTTTCAAATATATTAAATTGTTGATTTTTTGTAATTTATAGTACCTTTTTAGCATATTTCAATGGTTGAACCCATCGGTAGCCCCCTAAATTTGGCATCAATTTTCACTTAAATACCTCAACTACGCTTTGTTCATTTTAGACATCTCATGTTGAGTCCCGCTGTGTCATTTTGACACTTTTCGCTGACTTGACATATTGCGTGTATGCACCCATTTTGAGCGCGTGAGGGGTTCTTTTTTGGATTTTTTTGAATTTTTTCCCTTCTTTTCTTCACTTTTTAGCTCTACTACTTATTCCACCTCCCTCCATGAAAATTTATGATAAAAAAACCTTACAAAATTTAAAAAAATAAAATAAGAAACTATCACACTAATTTTAAAAACGTTTATAAGAACAAAATTTTTAAAAATCAACACACTAAAATTTGAAAAGATTTTTTAGAACAAGACACACATTTTTTCTCAAAAAAGTTAGAAGAATGTCATATATAATTTTCAAAATTAATTAAAAAACACTGTAAAATCTAATGATTTTTTTTAAAAAATAATTTTTGAAAGAAGAACCAAGAAAATGGTTGTAGAGTTGGGGAGGAAAAAGGGGTAGGGGTAGGGGTGGGGTGATATAAGGTGGGGTGACTTAGTTGAAAATAAGTAATTTTATTTATTTATTTTTGCTGAAAAAATAGTTGTTTTTAATAATTTATTTTGAAATCATTATTTTTACATTCTAATGCCACATGTCAGCTTTTAATTAGTCATCATGTCATGTCATCCGCAAGTGTGTTACACACACTTTGTAATTTTAGCTGATTGTCAAAAAGGTGTCAAAATGACATAGCGGATCCCTACTTGAGGTGTTTAAAATGAACAAAGCCTACTTGAGGTGTCTTCGTGAAAATTGGTATCAATTTTAAGGGGTTGCCGATTGGTTCAACCTATTTCAATTAATATATGTCACTTCATATATCTCAATTTATATGGTATTGATAGATTTTTTTGGAGTTAAGTGATTTTTTGTCACGACCCAAAACGGGCCGCGAGTGGCACCCACACTTATCCTACTATGTGAGCGAACCAACCAATCTATACCCTAACATTTCAACCATAAATAACAAAATATAATGCGGAAGACTTAAAACTCATTAATGAAAATCGATTAAATAACTTCTAAAGCCTCAATACTATTTGTTCCCAAAAACTGGAAGTCATCACCACAAGAACATCTATCCTCAAATTACTAAATCTAAGAATATCTAAGAAGCTAAAATGATAAACAGCTAGTCCATGCCGGAACTTCAGGGCATCGAGACATGAAGGAGAAGATCCAGTCCAAGCTAGAAGCATTAGCTCACCCTGAGATCCGACGTGATGAGGACTGGCTAGAGTTGCGGTTGAGTTGAAGACGATGGCACGTTTGCTGCACTCCACAAATAACAAAGAAAAACAATTTCAAGTAGGGGTCAGTACAAAACACGAGTACTGAGTAGGTATCATCGGCCAACTCAAAATAGAAAGCAATATATTTCAGATAATA
>NC_028642.1:45499190-45523340 GCF_001406875.1 Solanum pennellii | reverse complement strand
TATATATATATATATATATATATATATATATATATGTATGTATGTATGTATGTATGTATGTATGTATGTATGTATTTATGTATGTGCATGTATATGTATGTAATAAAATAACATAATTTAACATTTTAATCTTAATAAAGTTATTTTTAGCTATATAAATATTTATTATATAATATAGACAAAAGCATTGATTATCCCCCTGAACTTAAAGTTTTTTATTTGGTGTACACCTTAACGATATTCTGTTTTAGTTACCCCTCAAACTTGTTTATTCCACCATCGCGTACACCATTTTTGTCCACTGCTCCTATTGTGACTACACATGCGCGTCAGCTGGCAACAGTGGTGATGACGTGAATTTCACCTGGATAAATAATAGCCACCTAGAAAAATTAAAATGACAAAAAATAAAACAACTCTCCAAAAAAGCTCTGTTCTTCCATGGAGAAACTTACCAATCATGAAGTTCAATTACTAGCACAAGACCATTTAAACCAACTCCTCCACCTGTTCCGCTTCATCTCCGCCTATCACCTCCCAATCCACTTCGCCGGAACCACCGTCCACCTCCGTCAAACAAAAAATCGCATCCATGGCTGGAATATACTCTCCATCTTCACCATCAAATTTCATGAATTCCCAATCCTGAATTAGGAAGCCCCACCTCTAAAGTCATACGTTTTATGATGAACAAATTAAGGAATTAGCAATTGGGTTGGAGAAAAGTGAGGAAAAAATCATATAGGTAATGAGGGAAGCTTCAAGTTCAGGGGTAATGAATACTTTTGTCAATATTAAAAAAATGGAGATTTTACATTTTTTTTCACCGTTGTAGCTTTATGACGTGACAAAATCACTCCCTCACGCGCCTAGTAGAGTTGATTTCAATTTCTAAGCCAAATGGACAGAAAAGGTACACGCGTTGGATGAATAAACAACTTCGGGAGGGGGGGAGGGAGGGGAATTACGAAATAAAATTTAGGTGTACACCGAATAAAAAGCTTCAAGTTTAGGAGGATAATGAATACTTTTGCTATAATATATAAAATGGAGGGGAGGGATAATATTAATAGTAATATCTAAAGTACAAAAACACTTAAAAGCTAAAGGTATCATGTTACAAAATATGAGAGACCAAAAGAAGGAAAAACTTGTCAAAGTGAAATTTTAATGGGTTTATTGGATGACTCTAGTAAAAAGTTGCATAAAGAGCGCGTGTAGTAAATATCTAAGCAAGTTCTTAGATATGGCGCGTAGTAATTGAGTACCAGCTGGGTTTATAAGTCAGAATAGTAATACATTTTCATAAAGGACGAATTAAATAAATACATAAATATATGTTGTGTTTTTTTGTCCAACAGAGCAATAAATTAATCATGATAACAGTTGGTACAAATCAATTGTAACGATTAAGTTTGGTTATACCTAATCTACCCCTAGGTCGGTAAGCAGCCATGTTGACGAAGTGCTGCTTGTCGTAGACTCTTATATATAGTATAAGTAATATATACATTCAACTAATATTAGATGTGCCATTATCATTAATTAGGAAAAGACTAAAGAGGATACTACAAGTTCTTCTTAATGGAACAATCAGTTGTTCGATCGAGTAAGATGATCTCATTTAGCAAATCCAAATGTTAGGCTGATATGATGAATTGTTGAAGAGCAAAAATTTGAGGTGGAGTTATCGGTATCAACACAAAATCATCAGAACAAAAGTGGAATTAATTGTGTAGTAATAAACAAGAGAATGCTATAAATCGTGAGTTCTATAAATTGCATAGACAATGCACTAGTGTTGTTGGAAATAAAGTGTATATATATATAGTTCTCATTATTAACACTAATAAACAAATATACTAGTGTTGTGAACTCCACAAAGAAACAATTTTGGTTGAAGGATACCATTGAGTATTACTGGTCTATGTCAAACTAGCCAGCAAGTTCATATATCTATAACGATTTTGATTAATTCATCCCTAATTTTTATGCACTTATTGTAATGAAACACACAATTATGCACATATTCTACATGACAAAACAATTTTTAGCCAGCGGTAATAAATAGACGAATTAATAAAGAGTAGTTAGGTGTCATTAGATGATATAATGTCGCTAAATGTTTTAGGAACATATACAAAGGGTGTTAATTGCTGCTAAAAATACATATTTAGCGAAAATTAAGCTATTGTCATTAATTAATTGACGATAAAGATCATTTTTGATATAGTGTGATACAATGTTTTAAAAGGCAGGGGCGTAAGGCGAGGCATAAGTCTCATAGATCTACGGGACGTAGTCCCATGCATATTTGATTTTATAGTTTTATTACGAAAAAATAAGCTAAAGTAAGCCTTTCAATAATTTTACAAATAATTATTTATAAATAACCTATAACACATAGAAGTTATATTTATTTGAGATAAGTATTAATATGAAGAAAAAAAAGTATTGCAATTACTATATAAGAAATATCATTACACCAATAGTAAAAAAATATAATTTAAAATAAAAAGGTTTTTTTTTAAAAAAAAAAAATAAAATGCCTGAGCCTACGTTTTCTACGCACAAAACTTACGTTTTTATGCTCGAGACTTACTCCTCAAATTTTAAAACTTATGTCTTATGAATCTACGTCTTTAATTTATGCCCAAAAGCATTTTTGGTACGCTCCGTCCTGAGATTCGCCTCAAAAACATTGGTGACATGTAATGCGATCAGGTAAATTCAACATATACACTTCTGATGTTAGTAATTTACTATTATCCATAAGTATAAATCAGGTCTGTCTTAGACTTCATCTGTTGGAGGTAAATGCTCTTCTATTTATTTCAAGCCAAGGCTAAGAAGTATTACAAGTCATTGTTAAAAATATGTCGGACTTTCCAAAATGTTGTTCGAGTGCCATGACATCTATTCCTACATTTTTTTTAAAGAAAAAAATATTTATGTTTCGGTGTGGGTATATATCCTAACCATGCGTAGACATTGAAGTTTTGTTGAACTCTAGAAGACATTTTAAGTTTTGGACTCTACAATGTGTTATATCCGCTCTATTATCAATAAAATATTTATGTTTCTTCAAATTTTACTTGCGTGACTTATTTATTTATATATATTTTACATTTGTTGCGAACACCATATGATTAGAACATAGGTGCATTTTGAACTTTAATCTTTAATAAAGAGATTATTATGAAGAACCTTACTTTTGACCGAGTAAACGACTTTTATTACGAAGTGTTTACAATTTAGTGTATTTTCTTTGTGGGTAGTAGACAATTTAGTGTATTAATTAAACATAACAAGGGTTGATTCAATTCTTACAATCTCCATTTTCCAACTTGATCCCCAAAGATGAATTTAGACAATTTAGGGGTTGTTTTGGTTACTCGTTAGAGTTATGCGGATATTAGTTATGCAGTGTTTAGTTATGCAGGTATTAGTTATGCAGGGTTTAGTTATGCAAGGTTTAGTTAATGCAGGTATTAGCTATGCAGATTTTAGTTATGCAGGTATTAGTTGCGCAGGGTTTAAATACAATACATGAATTATTAACTATTTAATATTAAACTTGTTGTAAATTATTGATATATGTTATTTACAAAATAATAATACATGCTAATAAAATGTAAAATATATTGAATAATATATAATGCTAATATTTGATTAGAATATGTTCCGTCAAAAAATATACAATAAATTTCTAATATTATAAAAATATTTATATTTGCATAAATCAATCAAAATGGTAAGTATATAAAAAGGAATGAAAATAATCTATATATTATAAGAAATGAAAACAACACATGTTGATGGAAAACAATAAAGTTTCCAATTAAAAAAAAATACAGTCCACCAGTAGCGGAAGAGAGGGTTACCATACATACAAGAGTCTTCCAAGAAATAAAAATGGTCTAAATATATAAAAAAAAAAAAAAACAACAAACTTATATATAGGAAAACAATAAAGTTTCCAATTAAAAATAATAAAATAAATTAATAGGGAAAATATGTAATTTATCACTTTAATAAATGTAACTAATACCCACATAACTTATTCCACCTTCTACCCTGCATAACTTTATACATAGATTCCCTCATAAGTTATATTGGTATTAATTATGGACTACAAAAATGCAACCAAACATGGTATACGTTATGTTGACTTTTCTACCTAAACAAAAATTTCTACCAAACATAGTATAACTTAATACATTGTTTTATACATGAAAAAAATGTAAGTTATACCGTAATCAAAAGATCCCTTAGTGTATTAATTAAACATAATAAGGGTATTTGAGTCATTTGTATAACAACATGACTATATATTAGCCATTTTTATAACGAGGGGTATATCAACTTGAAATAATAAAGTTAAGAGATATATCAGACCATTTTCCGTAATAATCATAATGAATGAGTTTGTAATTTAATATTTAGTAGATTTCTTACACGTGAACCCGTAATTTGAATTTAGACCAATCCACATTATTATCACAAAATCAAAAAAAAAATGATAAGGTAAGTACATAAAGGTTGATATTATTTCCCATGTGAATAATGCTATTGTATGTTAAAGTGTGTGATCATCTTTTTACATAAATGTTGATATTATTTCGTATGTGAATAATGATATTTACTCTAACAAAAATAACGTTTAGCGGCAATAAATAAATACATTAATAAAGAGTGCTAACGTTTTCACGGGCATTAGTTAAGTGTCATTAGATCCAACATTGATAAAGGTTTTAGGGACATATACTAAGAATGCTTATTGTCACAAAAATACATATTTAGCGGCAATTGAGCTATTACCGTTAAAGATCATTTGTTATGTAGTGATTGTATGTTGAGGTGTGTTACCATCTTATCTACCTATGCAAATAATGGTCATCTCATTACATAAATTAAAGGTTGATATTATTTCCCATGCGAGTAATGGTATTGTATATTGAAGTATGTGACCATCTTATTTAAAAGTTTAAGTTGTTAGAAAGGCATACTTTTATTGGTTAATGATATTGTCAAAATTATACAATAAGCTTTAGTATTTGTACTTATCTCTGGCAAGATGAGTAATGTTGTTAAGATTATCAATTCTCATGTCATATGCAATTATAGCTTCTTCATCTTTTTTTTTTCAAATAGGTATAGGAAGGGGAAATATGATAAAAGATTACAATGTAGGGAATCGAACGCTCACCAGCAAAGTGAAAGTTCATGCATCCAGCCAACCAACTTTGCTACTAAAATTCCCAGCGGCTATAGCTTTTATAATATCGATGGAGTAATAACAAACTAAGAACACTATCTTCTTCTTCTTCTTTAGTTCACACCAATTCCATTGAATGTTTTCTCGTCTTTTGTAAGACAGGTCAAACTCTTGTATGCAAATACAATTTGATAATTCCCAGAAATCAAAGCAAAGTGATCATCATTGTGACAAACATAAAAGTCCTCCTTCTTTTCCTCTACTTATGTTTATCCCCCAACCAAATATAGTTAGGAACTTAACAATACTCCTAAGTAATGTCAAAGTTGTATCCATACTAGGTTTTCTGAAAAGAGTATTAATTGATGATCAAAAATTCAAGTTAGAAGTTCAGTAGAGTTTGAAAAAGATGGAGAGAAGAAACGCGTTTCGATCATTTTTTTCCAAATAAAGCCAGACTTGAACTTTGTCCTAATATATCAAGTAGTATAACTTTCACATTTACTCCCCTGCATTTCAAGTCAATAGATGAGCAGGTGAACTCTTTTATTGCACTCTCCAACCCCCACAATCATCTACACAACAAACAATTATATATTATAACACGTTACGTTAGTGTCATGAATCATCATAGTCCATCTCGATCTAATTATATTCAGATTGAAACCGACAATGTTAGCAAACTTGTATAATCAGTAATTTAGGACGACTAAATGTGAACA
Organism: Solanum pennellii; assembly: GCF_001406875.1. NCBI lineage: Eukaryota > Viridiplantae > Streptophyta > Magnoliopsida > Solanales > Solanaceae > Solanum > Solanum pennellii. The sequence continues at coordinate 45,517,400 of NC_028642.1, read as the reverse complement.
GTAATGTAGTATTTGTAGACATAAACTAGGTACCTTTTCTATAAATTCGATCATTAAGCTTTTCCTCCTCTTCAACCGACACCATCTTCAACTTTCTGTGATGGCTTTAATTCTTCTCACCTAACCCTCATTTCATCATTCATTTCTGTGTCTACCTGAACTTCTGCAACTTTTTTTTTCTTCTTCTTAAATTTGTCCCCCTCTGAACAACATGGTACAATCAAAGAAGTTCAAAGGTGTCAGACAACGCCAGTGGGGCTCTTGGGTTTCTGAAATTCGCCATCCGCTGCTGTAAGTTTTTCTCACTCAGTCATAAAACTACAACTACACTGATTAATTTACCAACATTCTTTCTTTGCTGGTGCGATAAAAATGTCTTTTAACTTTGCTCTCTAGTATGTACATGACGAGTCGTTTTTTCTTTTGTTTTGTTTATAGGAAGAAAAGGATATGGTTAGGAACATTTGAGACAGCAGAGGAAGCAGCAAGAGCGTATGATGAAGCAGCTATCTTGATGAGTGGACAAGTTGCGAAAACAAACTTCCCAATTGTGAAGGAGAGTACTGATAACAATAATGACAATACTCAATTCCCTTTAACTTCTTCATCAACACTGTCTAGTAGCATGCTGAATGCAAAGCTGAGGAAATGTTGCAAGGATCCAGCACCTTCCATGACCTGTCTGAGGCTCGATAACGACAACTGTCATATTGGAGTGTGGCAAAAAACATCAGGGAAACATTCAAGTTCTAATTGGATAACAAAAATCGAACTTGGAAAGAAGGAGGAGAAGCCTCATGATCATCAGAATATGAATGCTGAACTTGACATTACTAAACCATTGGACGAAGAAAACAGAATTGCTATGCAAATGGTGGAAGAACTACTCAATTGGAATTCTCCGTTTTCTGATGAACCGATTACTGATCATCTCTCTCCGTCTTTTTCCAACTCTATATGATACCAAAAATGTGGAATGTATTGCATATATAGTTTAATTAGACTAGCGTATCGTTATCTCCAATAAGAGCCTAAAAGAGAAGGGATTATTATTGAATAATTCAAGTGTCAAAACCAATCCTTATGAGATTGTATATGTAAGTACTCAAGTTTCTAATCAGATATATGTATATAAAGATCAATAATACTTCCATTAAGTAGTTGATTATTCTTAATTAGGCTTATTTAAGCATCCAAAACTGATATTTCTGTCATTTTCCCTCTATCCTGAAATACAAAAATGACAATATAGCAACTTCATTTTTGGTACTACTTTCATTGTCTATGAATAAGAAAGAAGAGCTGAATTTTGTAGGGGCTAGCTAGAGTTCCTGTCATCTTAAATCTTATATTTACAACAATTTCAATGACTGAATGGAAGGGAAAAGTTGTGTTAGATGGGAAATAAGTGCATTAAATTCATAAAAGATAGAACATGTGTGGTTTAAGACTAATAAACCAGCTGGACTCTACTGAGGGAGACTGCATTAGTACAAACTAAAGAAAATGAGTTTTCATGGACAAACATAACAAGGTTGAAAACTGAAGCCCACTTATGTTTGGTTGACAAAAGAACATGTGGTCTGAAATGATTCGCGAGTAGAATTTATTGCTCACTGAAAGTTTATTCCATTAATACATAACAAAGTTCAATGATTTTGCTAGATAATTTCTCAAAGTTGAGTGACCTTTTTCAGGAACACCAAAAGGTCAAGCAAGCATAAGTGAGGTACAGATGCAGTTGCTTGCATCTGGTTCTTCAAGCGCGAAGCTGAAATTAACCACTGGAAATAGTAAAGATTATATAAAATTTAAATGTCTGGGAATAGTATAGATTATATAATGTATTGATGGCAATTTACTTATTGCCACTAAAAGCATATTTTGTTATGGTACAAATGGTCTACTAAACCACATCATCTCACATTTGGACTTGTAGACATATGAAGGCAGTTGAATGAATACATTTGGGTAGGAAGCACCATTACTGTCTTCAGGAATCTCAAAACATAAAATCTTTAGTACTGTGCGCTAGAATATGCATAGACAGTAATAAGAGTGTTAAACCTTTAACGGTAATTAGTCAGTTGTTAATGGATCCATTCGCTATAATCTTTAGGATATTTACAAAGAGTATAACTAGCCTCCCCAGAAAATCATATTTGGTGGCAATTAAACTATTCTCAATAATTAATTGTCACTAAAAGCCATTTTTTAATCTACGAAGCCTAAAACACTTCCTTCTTCTACTTTGTACTTGTCTCAAGAAAAATGAGCACATTACAGATAGGCCTCATTTATTTTCATTAAGAGTAAGACGTCTTAATCTGAATAAGCATATGAATATTAAGATGTGCATTAAGATCTAGATGTAGCTCTAAATGCACATATGAATATTAAGATGTGGTCTCTAGATCTGAACACTGAATAAATATGATTTTTTGTTTTCAGTATCTGAATTGTATATGAAATTAAAAATTATATCAATAAGATATTACAAAATTTTCATTTCAATAAAAAAATATTACTTTTCATTAAAAATAATATTTTAAATGTTTATATTTGATTTTAAAAAATTACATGATATGCAAATAAAAATTATATATCGATAAAAAAATTATTGTAGCTTATTTCTTTTGAGAATTCAACTAAATATCTTTTTATAAGATAGTACATCGCGATAAAAAAATTCACAAGCTTAATATAATATTGAAAAGTCTAATAATTACGATAGACACTAGTCAAAAAAATAATAAAGAAGATTTCACATCATCAATTGCCTAACATATATTTTAGCAAATCAAAAAAATTAAAGAACTCTCATTTTATCTAACTTTGTGAACCTTTAGCGTCATCTATGCTTTTTTGTAGTTGTCACTTTCACAAAATATACTAACAGTTGTACTGTATAATAGTTCTTCCAATTCAAATTCATCTAATTTTTTCTTTGCATTCTTCAAAACTAGGTGCACTATTTTTTTAATCAATAACTCTAAAGCATTACTCATCTTCTTATCAATTTCTTCTTCAAAACTTTTCTTTCAACCAAAACTGAAGATCGTGATGAAGAATTACTATGAGTTTCATCATTTTTTTCACAAATTAGATATAAATTGAACTCCTGTTGTAGAATATTGTAGAAAAGTCTTCAGTGTTTTTGGCCTAAACAAATTAAAATTTCATAAGACCGCATATATGTATATATAGTTGTTGTTTTAATCATGACTGTTATTTTTTCACTCAAAAATCTTGAGTTCTTCATAAACACCCAAAAATATTATTACAACAACAGTCTTGACAAAAATCGATACAACCCAAAGAAAATGTTAATGTAAGAAATTACTTATAAAAGATTATGAAAACTTACTAGTTCAAGAGGAAAAATATTGATGTTTGACAGAGAAAAGAGAGAAAGAAAGTTTGTAGACAGAGAGCAAGTCACCAATGAGAGAGAGAGAGAGTCGACGTGGTTTTTTTCTAACGTATGAAATACTGAATGTTGTTAAGACTCCCCTACAGATTTGATTCGTTCAGATCTTTACAGATCCATTCAAATGTTTTCTTAAAAAACAATAAAAAGAAAAACAAATGAACTTGATGGACTGAATCTAAATGACTAAGATTCAGACATAAAAATCAAATGATTTTAGTGGGCTGAATTTGAATGATTAAGATTCAGATCTCATTAACTACAAAAAAAAATGATTAAGATTCAGATCTCATTAACTACAAAAAAAAAAAAATAAGGCCAAAATGTCTGCTTGACAAGATCACTACAGAGTAGTTTGGGTAAAGCTGAGTTGATCCATATTTTCATGAGTAAATCGCACTATACTTTGAAATTCAATATCCGGGCTAAAATTCAATAATCTGATTACTCATTTGCAGGAAATATTCCACATTATTTTGAATTTGCATAATTCATCAAGACCCAACCAAGGAACCGACCTTTGGGTTGAGAGTTGGGTCTTAGGTCTTGAGTAGGGCCCCAATTTGGGTCAGGTCTAGATTCTAGGTATCAGATCAGTGGACAATGGCAACGGGAATCAGACCCTGGGTTGGGGTCAGGATCGGATCCCAGGAAATCTTTCATGACTCAGTTCAAAATAAACCGGTAACTTGTGTTTGTAAAACTATTAACAAATATTTGCAAATGGTATAAGAAGAAAAAATAAAAGATTTGTACAATTGTAGAAGAGGGGATGCAGAAGAAGAAAGTGATGAATATGAAACCGAATGCTGTACACACATTTTTCCTCCGAGGAGTAATAAATAAAACGTATCATAAACTTACTAAATAACCCCCCTCTCTATGCTTGATGAACCAAATCACCAACCATTTACACACTGAAATCGTCAAAAATTGGCTCCCTCATCTCTTGAGAAAAAAAAACACAACGATATGAACAAGACCATGATGTCCTTCATGGCCTCTGCTCATCGCTATAAATTCCCATTATTCATCGTCTTCCCTGGCCTGCAAGTGCCAATTTCTCATATTCAGAATTTTATTACAAATCTATATATGGTATGTTAAGCAAAGTTACAAGTTAGCGGAAACATTAGAGCTCTCTCCTAGTTCAGTAATGTCATTAGAAATTCAACGTGCATACATAGTTCCTACAACGTCTACTCATGCTGAGGAAGGTTTAGAATAGGCGCGGTTTAAATACTTTAAGATAAATATCCAAATTTATTGTTTTATTTATTATATAATTACACTTCAGTCATGAATGATTAAAGCAAATAAGAGATAATTTTGTAACTATATAAATGAACTTCTTTGGGGATCATTATGTATGGAACCAAAGTATTTAAAATGTGGTGTGTCTATTGTAAATCCACAACTGACCTGCATCCAGGACTCCATGGGCAAAATGCTCCACCTGCAGCTAATGCATCTGCAATTGGCCTTATTACCAAAATCACCTCCCCGATCACCACGCACCATGCAACGGCAAGGTCCATCGCTAGGACAACATATCCATGTATAGGCTCTGCCGGCTGCCACAATGGCGACAATCCTAAGCAAAGAATCTGCACCGGCAACAATATCATGAACGATGTGGCAAGCATGTTCAACCGTACTCGAATCTTCTTGTTGATCACAAACGCCACCACCCTCCAACAGGACAGCAAAAACGCTAAAGAATAAGCAATGCTGAATACTCCAAACACAACGCAACTGAACAAGGGATAGGTACAGAGCACAGATTTATTTCCCAAATGGTCCGTTGAAAGGTAAGAAGTGGCGTGCATAAACGTAGGTAATTGTGCCTCCAACGGAGAGAAAAACACGAAGAACGATTGGAGTAGTAGAATCGGGGAACAAGCTAAACAAACAAGTGCAACACCCCAAGTCCGAAAAGGATTTTGCGTCTTAATCGACTCGTTCACCAAGAAAAGAAGAGTAATTAAAAAACCAGGTTCGAAGAATCCTAATGAAAGAACCACATGAACCTTACAGATCTCAGCTTGTTGATTCAACGACAAAGACGGCAAAAACGGATAAAGATATTTCTGGCGAATAAACGGTAAACGAATGACTTCATTCACAGCCCAAAGAGCAGCGAATAAGACGAGAAGCAATCTCACAGCCCAAAGAGAATTAAAATTCTGTAAATGAGGCAATTGACGAGATCTAATCCGGAGATGGAAAATAAAAGCGAAAGCGAAAAGAGAAAGAAGAAGAATACCAAAAACAAACCAGATAGTTGCAAAATCAGAAACACCGTCAGCAATAGGAGGAAGAACAGGGAGAATGACAGTAGGTTTAGAAGTTGGATCTGTTAATAACAACTCAAACTGAGAAGGAGAAGGAGAAGAAGCAGGGGAATGGGATGAAATCAAACGAGAGGACATAACAGGGAGGACGCCATTATTACGATTATCAAAGGGAAGAGGAGACGGTGAAGGGGATGAGAGGAGTCTCATAGGATGAAACGGTGGTTGATGGCGAAGGACTAGCAAGTCCCGGCCGCCGTGCCGGAGAAGGAACAGGGAATTGGTTGTTAATGAAAAAACTAGCCTCGAATTGCATAGTTTTTTGGGGAGAGAGAGAAGATTGTGATTAATTTTCCCTCTTTCTTCTTCTCCCAACCGAAGGGTAAAAGTGAAGGTTCCCAAATTTACAGAAGAATTTCGGGTTCGAGAGAACAGAGAAACAGAAAAAGGTGGGTTTTGTGAAGTCACTCCTAATACTCCGCTATTTGTCCGCTTCTCCTCATTTTTAAATTTTAATCACTTCTCTTCTATTATTAATTAAAAAAAAATTATCATATGGTTTGACTATTGTATTAAGGCATAACTTTTTGTTTTAATTTGACATTAATGTTTACTTATGGTGTAAATTATATAAATCTTAATTACATTAATCTCTTAACAACTAAAAGAATTGGATACAATAATTAAAGCTCGAATACATTATATATTGTCTCGAATACATCAATATGTAGCCTGGATACATTAAAAACTAATTCAAATACATTAAGTACTGGCACATATACATTAAAAACTAGTTCGAATACATTAAATATTGGCTCAGATACATTAAAGAAATAAGATATTTTGGAGATTTTTTTGTAACGACCGGATTTCATTGTTGTAGAAATTTCAATGGGGAAAAATCATGTCCGGAAAAACTTTATTGTAGTACTACGATCTTCCCAACTTTGTCCAGATTTGAAGGAATTTGAAATCATCAAGGGGTTGGGAGATCTGGTAGCAATTGGGTGGAGTAAATGTGGATTGGATTATATGAATGAATAGATAACTCTTTAAGAAATCGTACAACTTTACGATATTGAATTTGAATTAGTAAATCGTCGAAAATTGACTATGGTGTTAAAGACACTTTCTGAGCGTACTGGGCTAAGAGTATGTTGTGAAAGGGAGAAATTAAAAATCTATTATAAGCTCACTGCCTCGCGTCGTGCCACTGCAGCGGGATTCTTGCCACTATAGCAGGATGGGTGCCACTGTAGCGGGCGAGGCGGAGATGGAACTGAAGGATTTTGGGATATTTCGAGGCGGAGCTCACTAGTTTACTTTGTGCCTCTGCAGTGGGATTAGTGTCAGTGCCGCTCTAGCGAGATGACGGCTTTTAAATCGTAAATAAAACCCTTAGACGATCTTATTTTGTACTTTTCGACTTTTTGAGTTAAGAGACGACCCCTGGGCTATCCAACTCGTTTTTCACCATTCTTGAAACTAGAGGTAATCTTTTCACTCCCCGAATTCGTTTTTCAATTCGTAGAACATTTTGGAATGGGTCAATATTGATTGGGAAGAATTTCTTGAAGAGTCCTATGGTGGAACTAATCCTAAATAGACTAGTTGGGGTCATGAGTTTGAACTAAGGTTCATAGTTTGTTAGTATTCTAAGAAATTAGTGTTTCTTTATTGATTCTCGTATATAAATTGTTGTTTGTAGACCACGAACAAGCGGAGCGAATTCGAAGAGGCAAGGATTAAGTTGTCGAGAGTTTTAAGCTTGTTTCGAGGTAGGTGATGGTTGTGATTCTATGATTGTGTGATATACACTTGCTTTACTTTGTAGTGATATTTGTATATGTATGCATGCTGCAATATTGATCATAGATGTTGAATAAGATATATGAATATCAATACCATGAAATCATGACATGAGTGGGTGACCCTGATGTGTTATTGTAGTGATGTGTGACTGGGATCGGTACCACGTTCCCGGCACACTAACTTGGATCGGATTGTCACATTTCGGCATGCTAACAGTTTGACTTTAGGTTCCGTGAGGATACCAGCTATGTGATGAAACATGTGAATTGTGATGTTGATGTTTATGATAGTATTGAATATGTTGATATTTATGCATGTGTTACAGTGTTGTAATTGCTTGTTTGTGTTACACTAGTGGATATCAGTGTGATCCTACCAGTACATGTTGGTTGTGTACTGATTCTGCAGTTGCTCTTATTTTTGTTGAGTACAAGGCATCTTTACGCGACTGTTGACAGACCTCACTTAAGTGATCGGTGATCGCTTCGAGTTCAAGGGTGAGCCACATCGTTCGGGCTGCCGTGGAATTCTCTTAATCCATGTCCATCTTTTTCAGACTTAGACCATGTTTTAGTTAGTTAGATAGTTCACTAGAAATTCTTGTTAAGATTTGGTTCCCATTTCTAATTTTGGTACATTGACTTTCATATTCTATGTTTATCTTCCAGATTGTTAGTTAGTTATTTGATCTTTAATTAGTAATAAGACCTTGTCTTTATTTATTTAACTTGCTTTTGTAACTTAAATGTATTAGTATCTAGGTTCATTGCTTTGATTGGTTGCTAGTACTGGTTCTCCCATCGACTTGTAGTGTGGTGTCAATCACGACGATCTGAATCGTGATATTTTTAAAATTAGTAATTGAAAATAATACAAATAAGTGAAACAAAAGGTGTATATTTCTATAATTTGTCCTTATTTATTTACTAAATCAATACAAGATTTCAATTTTTTCACAAAAGTACAATTTCAAAGTTTAATATAGAATGATTATAGTAAATTATGTGTATTTAGTTACTAAAAAAATATAAAATATGTAATGTACTGCTTCAAATATTAAATTTATATCCAAACGGGCGTCAATAGAGAATTTTCGAACCATAGTAGTGATTGTGAGGCGATGGGCTCTTTGATCTTGTCAAGAGTTATTTAAGATATATTTTTATTGTTTTGACTCAGTAGTTGGCTGCTTGAGTGCCATTAAGGGATTGAATGGTTCTATAAATAAATGATAACAATTCAAAATAGATATATATATATATTTATTATTTATTATTCGTAAGACAAAAAAAAAAAAAAGATGATCTATTCAAATGAATTGTCAACTGGACGTCTGCTCCTCAACTCATTCTTTTAAAAAAATTATATGTATTTTTAAATATTTTTTAAAAAACATGGAATAAGTATATTTAAAAAAACAAAGAGACCATTAGTTTTCCCACCTTTTTAAAGGGAATGAAACATTTTTTTTTTGTGAATAATTTCCTTTTAAGTGGGAAATTGTGTTTTCTTATTTATCTCCTAAAAGTTTATTTCTACATTATTATTTACCTTATATTCATTTTTTTATTCACTATTTTATTATTTTTATCTTCAATATTTAACTCTCTCCTACAACTTTTTTTTTTTTGATTTATTGTTGCATGCAAGTAACAAAAGAATAAAATTTACTTTTGAGTGTCTTTTTCAAGATCTCAAGAAGTGGAACAAGCAAACTTTATAATAATACTGAAAGAGCACAACTTTATTGCGATATTGTTTTATCAACTTATCAAATTCATGAGCCAGATTTTATTATTCTAACTTTATTAATCATTTTTCTTGAAAAATTGTTATTGTTGATATTCTTAGTTCATAAGTATATATATTCTTGTTTAGTTACTATTAATGTAAATATGTTAACGAGAAAATATGATTCTGATTTACAAAAAGAGAGAGAAAATAAAAAGTTGAAAATTAAATAAATATAAAAAAGGAGCCCTACTTGAATAAGGCATTGGTCTTAGGGCCCCAATTTTAGAGGGCCTCAATTTTTTACCAATAAAAAATTATGTGTGAATTTTTCTATATAAAAAAACAATTATTTATGATAAAATATATTTTTTATGTCACGACCCAAATTGAATCGTGATTGCACCCACACTTAACTTCCTAGGTGGGCGAACCAACAAATTTAAACCCAACATATACCAATAATTCAACTATGAATAACAAAAATAATACGGAAGCTCCAAAACTTATTAAGTAACCAATTAAATAAGCTTCTAAAGTTTAACACTTATTATCCCCAAAATCTGAAATTAATCACAACAAGGACATCTATTCTCAAATTACCAAGTCTAAGAGAATTTAAGAAACCAAAATAAGCAAAAGGATGGTTCATCTCCGAAATTTAAGGACATCAAGACGTGAAAGAGAGAATCCAGCACGAACTAGAAATAATAGCTCACCCTGAATTCTGATGTGCTGGAGATTGGCTAGAGCTGAGGGTGAGTCGAAGTCGATGGTACACTTGCTGCACTCTACAAAAGAACAAAGAAGAAAACACAAGTAGGTGTCAGTACAAGAAACACGTACTGAGCAGGTATCATCGATCAACCAAAATAGAAACATATATATATTGAATAATAATATAAAATCAACTACAATACTTAATAGGTGGCAAGCAACAAACAATATGAACCAGTGATAACAATACCATAGCAGGTACACCATCAATCACAATATCAAGCACACATATGAGGACTCATGCCTCCACACCGTACTCATTTGGAAAATGGGTTCTTTGAGATTGAGTATATTAAGTTAATTCAAGATTCCTTTCCTTTAATGTAATTGTGTCGGAGCGCGTGACACTTCGATCCCATATACCGTGTCGAAATGTGACAGTCCAATCCCATAATATCGTGTCGAAACGTGAGACTTCGATACAATAATACTGTGTCACAACGTGACACTCCGATCCAATTATCTCTTTAATTTATTTTGTCAAGTCTTCATTATTCAAGGCGTCACTTTGATAGAGATATAAATTCAACAGTCTCAGAATTTTAGGCCAATCACAAACCACACAACCAAGATATACAACCACACAATCAAGTACATAGGAAACTTCACATTATCAGTCAATACATATCAATCACTATTGAGAGTTTATCTATCAAATAGAATTAAACCATAACCCGCCTCCATCGAAGAACCGAAGTCAAGCAACTAGTCCTCCAATGCCTTTCCTTTCCTTATTGCTTCCGAACCTCTCCAATCTACAAGTATATGTGTATAACTTGTAAGCTGGCGAATCTATAAACACTCAATTTATTCTATGTTTAACCTAGACCCAAAAACTCACCTAATTATATAATCAATTTTTTAAAATTCACACCTAAGGATAGTTCTTAATTCCCTCAATTGACATAATTTTAATGAAATCTACATAATTTGATACTCCTAATATTTAATTATCTATCTTAATATACCAAACTCAATTTATAAAAGAATGATACACCACAAAAAAAATCAATATCAAGCCACTGGTGTTCGACGTCTAACCCAATTTAATCTGCCAATAATTGGCCAATCATTAATCAATGATGGCCAATGAGAATTTTTGTTTTCCCTACCCCACAATTAGAACCATTACAACTTAAAAGTAATACTTTTTCAATTCCAGCAACTCTTAATTCCTTTTTCTTTCTTTTTCGACAGTATTCAATAATATAGTAATACTAATAATCAAATCGTAACATTAATCAATATGAGAATTTAACAGCTTAGAATATCACCTGATTCGTTGTTCTCTTTGTTGCTGTAGGTAAGGTTTCTCTCGACTAAACCCTTAATTCTCTTTAGTATATTTCTTCCTACTTATTATATAATTAATTATAAATATTGTAAAATATATCCACTATTAACTTTAAAGTTATATTCTTTAACCATCAACTAAATAAATTATAAAAACCATCCCAGTAATTTCATAATGGTAGTTATAAATAGTTCAAAATACCCATTTAAAGTCTATCAAAAAAAAATAGCTATGAAATAAAAAGCTCTAGTACTGAAAACGACCAAAAGAGTCATTACATTTTATTGTTTTATTCTCTTTTAACCCATTTAAATAGAAGAAATCCAGAAGACTTATTTTATTTTCTTACAGTCTCTATGCTAATATTCACATTATTTTATTCTTTTAACTCCTTTTATACTCTCTTCTTTAAATGTTTGATAAGTTAGTGTAATACTCTATCAAAAATATGAATCAATAGTCAAAAAGTGTTGAACAAAGTGAATTCGTAAATTCTTTTTCTATTGCTTCTTAGATTTTCAAGCTTTACAAAAAGCATAGTAAATTGTGGATATACAAAATTATCAACTTCTTGAATCAAGTTTTATGTTGACAATTCATATAATAATTGCCCAAGTAAGCAAAGATTTTTCAACGTTGAATTGATAAAATCTTATTTAAAGCTAAAAATTGAAAAAGAAATCAAAGAAATCATTTTAAAAAAAACATTAAGTATACTTTGCATTTAAAATGCAAGTTTTTTTTTAAAAAAAAATAATGCATATGAAGATCATTTAGATTTTAGGCCGCTAGTTGAAATTTCGCTTTAGGCCTCCTATTACGTTTAGCAGCCCCTGATTCTGAATTAAAATACTGCTTGTAAAATAATGTTAACGATTCTTGTAATTGTTGCCTCAACCGAAAGAAGTTTTTTCGAACCTAAAATTGATAAAATCTTATCTAAAATCAACAATGTCTCAAGAAAGTTTGAATGAATTAGCTATATTATCAATTGAAAAGGATTTTACTAAAACAAATAGATTATAAAACAGTAATTAATGACTCCGCATCTAAAAAGGCTAGAAAAAATAGATTTACATAAAAAATATTAGGGCCCCTTTTTAAGGTTTGGCTTTAGGCCCCCAATCTTGTTGAGTCGGCCCCGATTACAGCTAGTAGGTCAAAAATATATATAAAGGTAGCCTTATGCACGCGCACTATGTGCAGGGTTTGTGGAAGGTTTCGAAAAGAGACGGAGCTGGTGAGAATTTGTGGGCTTGGACGAACCCAATAGTTTTTTGGTAGACTAAATATATATATATATTTGTATTAGAAAATATATATAGAACCCATGACAGTTGATTTACAGCTAGTGTTGCAGGTTCAAACCCATTATCACTCGTCTGTATTTAAAATTTAAAACTCCCAAACTTCTAATTTTGGCTCCGACCATAAGGGTCTATTTTAGATAACTTTATCTTGTATTTCTGTTAGAGACCATTTCCAAGGATTGAACTCTTGATCACATGATAATAATTTTACCAGTTACTCCAAAATTCACCTCAAAAAAGACATAAATGAATTCCAACCTATCATTATTTTAAAAATATGTTTATGCTCAATTATATTTTCCTCTATTGGCATTGACTAGCAATAGAACTATCGTTATTACCAGTTAGATTCTTCTATGTGCTAGCCTCGTTCTGATTAACAAAACTAACATAGTATCTTCGTAGTGACCTAAGCACTTAAAGAATCAAGTTCTTTGAATTATTACGCAAAAAGGGAAATTGCAAAATAATAAATCATTACAAATATTGAGAGCATGTTTGTCACTGTTGTTGGGAGGTCAAAAGTATTTTTTTAAGAAAAAAATATTTTTTTTAAAAAAAAAATAGTAACAAGTAACAATTTCTTTTTCTTAATTTACTAATATTTTAATATAATTTTTTTAAAACTTTACAGTGTTATTTTTTTAAAAAAAGATCATAGTTTAAAATTGAATCCAAAAAATAGGTAACAAAGTACCAAAAAGATTCCTCTTTTCAATATTTTCAACAATATTTATTTATGTGAAATACAGATTGAAAATTTGAATATGTGCATTTCAAATAATTAAATGAAAAATGTAATTAAAGATTATGTATTAGATGTTTAAAATAGATTCTCTCTATAAAATACTTTTAACATTAAAAGCCATTGATATTTGTCCTTTTTCATAGTTGACTCTCAAAAACACTGTTTTTTTTTTAAAAAAAAAATTTAGTTAAATACAAATTGTTTATCAAAGCATTTTTTAAAAGAATTTGCCAAATATAAATTATTTTCTTGGAAACCACTTTTCTGAAAACTATTTAAAAAACACTTCTAAAAATAAGCAGTTTTTAAGATTAGAAATGTCAAACATACTCTTATAGTCTGTTTGGTCATACGATATATGATATCATAATATGGAATTATGAGATGAAATTAAAGTTTTATATGAACATGCAATATGAAATTTTTGTATTGTATATTTTTTTCATAGACATAAGAATCTCATAAGTTATAAAACTATTAAAATAGCTCCAATTGTTTATTCAATCTTACCAAATAAACAAAAATTTATAAAATCGTATAATAAATTATTACAAAGACATTTGTTCTCCATTTAAGTAATTGTTTCATCTAACTTTAATTCAATAAAAAAAATAGAACATTAATTGTAGTGAACTAATATTTAATATAATCCTCCTACGTAGTACGAATAATTTCCTCACATTGAACTTGCATTTATCAATCATGTGGCCGAAAAGACGAACCAACATAGTTACTTTGAGTTGAAACAAATACAAAACAGTAGAAGCAATAAATTAGGTTCTGGAGTAAATGAAGAGAACAAATTTATCACTCAACAATCTCGTTTTATACAATTCAAATTGTATATAATCTCTCTTTCTCGTTTTATACAATTCGATTCAACTGTATATTTCCTGTCCAAGTCTCTTTTGCCTTTCTCTCTTTCTCATTTTATACAAATTCAAATTGTATATAATCGTCCTATACACTTATTATAATACAATACAAATATTTCTTGCCCAAGTCTCTTTTGCCTTTCTCTCTTTCTCGTTTTATACAAATTCAAATTGTATATAATTTCTCTCTTTTTCGTTTCATAGAATTCGCTTCAATTGTATATGTATAGCGAATTATACATATATATGTTTGCTATGGAGCACAATTATGCAAATTTTGCTATAGTATACAAATATAAATTTTGTGTTTGTTATATGTGAAAGTTGTCCTTTTAAAATATGTAGAATTTATGCAGAATTATATTCAAATATTTATTAATTTATCACCAGTTAATGTCATTTAATTAAAATGAGTTATATGTAATAATAATCTTTACAACACCTAATTACTATAATTTCTCTCACTTAAATTATTCGTAATGCTTTTTTTTTTCTTGAAGCTCTTTGTTGTTATATCAATTTTCTACCATATAAGATGAAGTAAATTATAGTATTCTTTCAACCCATCTTTTGTTATTTCCTCAATTCTAATTTATATGGCTATTATTTAATCTGATACAAAGTATTCAAAAATATTTTTAAAAAATTATGCTCTAAAATATTTCTTGACTATTTGTTTGATTAAAAAAAATATTTTATTAGGATAAAGATAAAATTTAAAAGTTAAATTATTTTCTATTTGAAAATACAACATTCTTTTTGGAACGCATAAAAAGAAAAATGTTCCTCATAAATTGGATCCGAAAGAGTGTAATAGAAAAAATAATATTATCAATTTTAAATTTTGTAAAAAAGGCGATACGACAGTCCTACCTCTTCACTTTTTAGCATAACAAAGGCTTGTTAATACAAATAATTCTTCTACATAACAAAAGATTGCTAATACATTAATTTTTTCTACATTATAAAAGCTTTCTAATTCATTAAACTCTTCTAAATAACAAAAACTTGCAAATGCGGATAATACTCATTGTTTTAATTTATTTTATAGTAAAAATTTTCAAGTACAATATGAGAAAATACTAATATTATTAGTTATTTGATTCGATGTATTAGAACTTCCAAACTTCTAATCTTGGCTCTCTTTTCAGCTAGCAAGAAACAAGATAAACATAATTTTGTGTTACACACATAATTTGATGGTACAAAAATTCCTTACACTAATTGTGTATTAAAACTCAAATGACTTAAATATATACTGGAAAAAAGAGTGAATGCAAGCTTCTCTATATAGCCCTTCTTAATAGGCTTCACATTTTGACATAGATTTGGGAAAATTACCAAAAATGAAATAGGGTGAGAGTTGGGAAAGTTGAAACATATGTGGTCATCCTATAGGCATGAAATATTTAAACCCTTTGGTTCCTAAGACCCCTTTATCATGCTTGATTTATTATTATCATTGTTACTTTTTTATGTTTTAAAAAAGGGTCAATGAGTTTTATCCCACTGACTATTTTTATTTATTGAAGCAACAAAATAGAAGTATGAGTCAAAATAGAAGTATGAGTAAATCGATCTAAAGTATAAAGTAAAAGAAAAATTGTCACACTTCAAGCAGTGGCGGAGCAAAAATTTTTGATAACGGGATTCAAAATTTGAAGATAGATATATAAAATAGCGGAAGGGGCTTCGACATCTATTAAATATACATACACAATTATTTTAATCTATAAAATAATATAATGGTGGTTCCGCCACTAACTTCAAGTCTACGCCCTGTGTGTGATCGGTATTCAATGTCATTGTTGGCTCAAGTGTATCTATAACATGGCTTGAAGTATGAACATATATCTATGCATAAGCGGAAATATGTTTTAAAAGCATTTAAGAAGCAAGTCTGATAAAAACATATATAGATTTTTATAACTGACAGTCTATTTATGAAGCTTCTAGCATGACTGAGTAATGTCTATCGAGACAAGGTTATCGACATACCTTAATCAAAGTAACATGAAATACTAAGCTAGCGTTTGGCCATAAATTTTCAAATATTCTTGGCAAATATTATTTGGGTGAAAACTTGGGTGAAATTTCACCATGTGTTTGGCCACAATATTTGGGAAATATATTTAACTTTTTTAGAAAAATATGATTTATACCCATAAGTTTTAAAAACTATCAAAACTAACCATAAGTTTGTATTACAAGTCAATTGGATCTTCGTTACAACAATAACAAATAGTGTTCATGACACTAGGGCAATGTGGTAATTTGGAGTGAGTGCAACAAGCATCATTCTATAAATCGTTAAGTAGACAAAGCACATGACTTTTTTATCCTTAGTCGATTGTTCATCATTTTCATCAATAACCATATCATCATTCACGTTCACTGAATATTTCATCACTACTTTGATGTTAATGTAAAAAATTATGTAATATAACGCAAGCAACAACTATATAAGGTGTTTTTGTAAAAGATACAAGTTTGGGGTAAAATTTGAATTTACAAAAGATCCCAAATAATGAGATTTGGGCCAAATACTAAAAAAAACTAGTATTTAGAAGTTTGGAAAATTTGCCAAAAATATTTGCCAAATAATGACAAAGTGTATGAACAAACACTATTTGCCAAGTTTTTTCCCAAATATTATTTGGAAAATCTATGGCCATTAACTCGTCCATCGAATGCATTTCATGAAGTCATGGCTTATAATTAATTATATTTATTTTTCAATACATTTTTGAAAATATTGAATTTATTATATTCAAAGGTTGACATGATAAATTTATTGTTTTAATAATCAATTTATAAGGAACACATCAAATCAAACAAGAACTAATAAAAATGAAAAGAAAGAGCATGCCTTTTGGCCTATGACTTTTTTCCTTTTTGAGTAAATAACGTAGTAATTGTTCTAAGATAAGAAAGAGTAGAATATCATTTATTCCAAATTTCTACCCTATAAATCAAAATATCATGAACATTGCATGTATTCTAATTCTTGTTGTGAACATATAGTAGTACTCTTAATATGTATCACATGTGTTGTATTAAAACTTTGTATTAGTTAATATAATCAATGAAATGTTATGATAACAATGTGACTCGTATATGTCGTTTTAAAAATGAAGTACTGAAAATTAACGTAATAACTAGAGGCGTTCAAAATCAAACCGTAACATATAAATCAATCACAAAATTGTCTTATTGGTATTAGATTATCGAAAAAATGGTTGGTGCATGTATTAAATTTTTATAATTAATTACTTATTGGTGTAGGGGCGAATTATTTTATTTTCTTATTGGATAAATCAGTAACTTGTTAAAAGTTACCATTACAATTTTAACTTAGGTATATCGACATCATTTAAAGAATTTCTATAATATATAATGATATATTGTTAGTCCTAAAGCCTTAAAGCCAAAAATTTGAAAACTATTTACTTTTTCATTATTAACTATTACATTACTTATTAATTTATATTTTTGTAATACAAAATATTTTATAATTTAATTGCATTCAAGATAGTTAAAAGAAGTCATTTTATAAGGTATATTCATGGAGGAAAAGGGTCGAGGTTGGTCCATACACAATCCGATAACCACCTAATAAGTGCTAATACCACTACTAAAAAACTGCCAAATAGAGAACGACAAAAGAGATGCAGTCCGTCGCTTTTTTGCTAAAAAGCAACGAAAATGCGACGGTTCTACGTCTGTCGCTTTTTGGCTAGACGTTTTTCCAAAAGCGACGAACAACGTCGCAATTCAATTTTTTTTATCAAAAGCAACGGACTCCGTCGCTATATTTTAATTTTTTTGTTGATTTCCAAAATGCGACGCAGTCCGCCGCTTTTGTTGAAATTTAATTTCTGAAAATCCCAGAAAAGCGACGGACAAAAGGACATTGTCTATCGCTTTTCTGGAAATTAT
>NC_028642.1:45447399-45498645 GCF_001406875.1 Solanum pennellii | reverse complement strand
ATATATATATATATAACTTAGTGAATATTTCAAATGGATATATCCATCTTGTTTGAATCGGACCTCCGAGTCGGGCTTCATGTACAAGGTGAATTGAAATATGCTCCATCATATCAAAGAAACCACATGGAAATATCTTCTCCAACTTACTACTAATAACAACAATATTTTCTCCCATTCGATCTAAACTACTCTCCAACAACTTTCCAGAACACAAATCTTTAAAAAAAAAACTTACCTCTATGATTGGTTTCCATATCCTTTCTGGTATATGACTAAAAGCAATAGGAATTAAAGTTTCCATGAACACTTGACAATCATGACTTTTCGTATCTATCAATTTTTCATTATTCATACCTACGCTCTTTTCTAAATTCGAGGCGTAGCCTAGCAGCATCGTCAAATTTTTAACTCACTCACAAATTTCACAATTCTCATCCAATGTGAAAGAAATGCTGGATTTTGGCTTAACTATTTTACAATTAGGTAATTCATGTAGCCATAACTCTTTTCTCCAACAATATTCCTTTAAGTCCAATTTTGCTTTTGATCTTTTGTCTTACCCTTAACATTCATCATTGTGTTAAATAAAATATCAAAATAATTTTTTTTTATGTGCATCACATCAAAATTATATCGTAGCATATTGTCCTTCCAATATGGCAAATCCCAAAATATGCTTTGTTTGATCCAATTGTGTTCAACATCATATCTAGGAAGTCTAGAAGGTGAAGTTTCAATAACTTTAGGTAATTGGGAAACTTTTTCCCAAATTCAATGCCCCGTGAGTAATGGAGGCGGGGAGTCACTTTCAACTTTATTTTTCCTAAATGCATTTTTCATCTTTCTAAACTTATGGTCCAGTGGCAAGAACTGGCGATAACAATCAAACCATTATTTTTTCTGCCATGCTTTAAAGTAAATGCCTTACTATTTTTCATGCAATAAAGACATCCTAGCTTCCAGCTGTCATACATCCAAACAACATTTCGTATGCAGGAAAATCATTAATAGTCCACATCAAAGAAGCATGCATAACAAAATTCTGCTTAGTTGATATACCATAAGTCAAAACGCATTCAAAGCACAATTGTTGAGCTCATCTATTAATGGTTGTAGATAAACATCAATCAAACTTTTTGAATTACGGGGACCTGGAATAACACAACTTAGAAAGATGTAGGGACTGATCATGCACATTTTAGGAGAAAGATTATACAGAGTAACCAGCATAAATAAGGCGAAGCTGCATTAGAAAATGGTGTAAAGTCATCTGAACACAACCCCAATCTAACATTCCTTGATTTATTAGCAGAATTAGGATATACATTATCAAAATGTTTCCATACTTCACCATCAAATGGATGAGATAAGACACCCGACGACCTTCTATATTCACAATGTTATCTCATATTTGGGGTAGTCCTCATCTATACATACAACCTCTTTAACCTAGGAATGAGAGGTAGATAACGAGCATGTCCACAAAACTTACAATTTTCTAATTTACTATCAGTCTTGTAAAACAACATACAATTATTAACACAACAATGAATTTTATCATACATCAGTCTTAACTTGGACACCAAACGTTTTGCCTGATAGAAGTTTGGTATGTTAAAACTTCGGATTAACTAGTTCACCCAAAAGATCAACCATTGAGTCCATAGTCACATAAGGAACATTATTTTATTTAATATTCATAATCCAACCGCAACTGACAAGGCAGAATGCAGACTCCCTTCACATAGTGGACGACTAGACTCTTCTAATTGATCATAAGAACCGAATCATTTTACAACACCTCACAACTCTACCCTTAAAATTTGAATCGTTTGGTGTAAGTATATTAGTTTGAACCCTTTGTGTCCTACTTTCTCATGTGTTATTAAGTCTTTTACTAAGTGTATCAAGAGTATCTAAAGTGATCTAGATTCATAAAGGACCTCAAACACCAAGTCAAGTTCAAACCATTCATATTGGCTAAATTTTTCAATGAGTTCATATAAAGGTCAACTTCAAATACTCATATCTCTCACAATATAATGAATTAGGTGGCATATGTCCTATCATTTTAAAGGCGTATAAGGCTTCTTTCCGAGGACACCAAGTTTACCGTCTGGAGTAAACAATTATGGTTATTTTTTACAATAACATATGCAGACTGGGAACTAGGCGAACTCACCTGCCCAATTGGCGATCCGCCGACTGGGTTGGCGAATCGCCAAATTAGCTCACCAAATTGTCCCGAAAACCATAAATTTTATCCTTTTGGGAGATGTAAAGTTCCAAAGGGTGATCCATCGAGTATTTTTGGCGAGAAAACCTCCAGATCGCTGATTTGTCCGACGGAATTCATTAAAAAAAAGTTGTTTCTTTTGATTTTATGGTTTTCTTACTTTTCTAACAGGATATTCTTGACCTTTTACCCTAAATTAACTTTCCTAAGTTCATCTTAAAACCTAATACCATTATTATATGTATAGAAATTCTCATAATCACCAATTCTCATTCTTCCAAATATCAAGAACTCCCAAAAAGAGATTTCTCCAATTTCTAAGATCTAAAGGCTCCAAGTTTAAGATCCTCTTTATCAATTCTATAGTTTTCAATCCAAGATTATTCTCCACTCTTGTCTAAGAAAATCGCAGGGAAAAAAAAAGTAGAGTTTCAAATCTTCCAATCAAGTTCTCTTTCAAACTTCTTCAGAACTTTTGTTCTTTCAGGTACGCAAGACAATTCATAGTGATGGACTGAGCTCGTCTTCACACCATACGTCTCAACTTAATTGGTAAAAGCTTAATCTAGGGTTATACCCTTAGTTTCAAGAATTCTTTGTGTTAATTAAGTTATTGATTTTTAGTCCTGAATTCTTGAATTTTGAGTATTCTTAAGATGAGTAGTATCGTTGAGTTCTGAGTTTTCGAGTTCCTGATTTTTTAATATCTATTCGTGATTATGTAAGTGTCGTATATTGTGTTTAGAGATTATTGAGTTGATTATTCATGTTCATTTTTCAGCATGAACTCTATTCCTGAGTATTCAGTGAGTTCTTCTTAAGAATCTTTTTAACAAAATATAATTGTTTAAACTAAGCTTTTGAGAAAGTAAAAAGCAGTTTGAGTGTCACATCCCGAAACCACACCCTAAAAAATATGGCATTCTAGGAATGCAACGGGCGTACTTGACCTCTCGGAGGTCTTGTACAAGCCCTTCTGTATCGTTCATCGCATATAAACATATGAAAAGTAGTGCGGAATTAAAACTTTTCACACAAATATCTTAAAACATCTTTTCATATTAAAATCATAGAAACGCTAAGTCTCAACATATGTCATTCTTAGACTCAAGAATACTTGGGACACGGCCCATACAATACTAATATAGAAATAATTAGTCTATTACAATACTTTGAAATAAAAGACATATATATGCCCTTGAGTCAAATGAGGACATACATCAACTTTGCTTGAACGACTCTAGAATCCAAGCTTTTCTTCACGATCCTTCTCACCTTGCACCAACACCTTTAGATATAACAAAATATATGAAATTAGTACAAACACATGTACTAAGTATGACATAATGCATAAAATCATGAAAACGGACATTCATTGGAAATATGCATCTTTTTTACTTAAATATCATAATATAATCATAAAAACAACATTTAACACCTTAGAAACACATAAGAAATCACTTAAGCAATTCATCACATTTTTAGAAGCATTACAGTGAAACCATGTCACTTCACAGTGAACTAAATCACTATTACAATGAAGTTCTTTAACTTCACCTAGGACACTTTCTAGCATGCAATCCTCTCATTAAAAGCTATCCTAAGACTAACTTAAGTAAGACAAAGAAACACCACCCATACACCCTCTCTAGGCACACCTAAATGATCCTTAACACCACCTATAATGAGATATACACACTTACAATACACCAAGCACATGAACATGAGATCTTCCTACCAAAGGTGATTCTAAGTCTCACTTGAGTGAGTTGTGAAGCGACCGCCATACAATCCCTTTCAGACACACTTAAGAGATCCTTTAGACTACCTAAGATAGAATCATTATCACCTTAATACAACAACATACATGATATGACACTCTCCTCCCAAAGGTTATCAAAAGACTTACTTAAGTAAATCAAGAAGATAACGTCCATGATTGACCTCTTCAAGATTACCTAAATAGTCCTTAAGACTACCTAAGGCTTAGATAATGTCCACATAATCAACCAACTTCCCTAACTAGAGTCATTCTTAAGACTTATCTAGGTAAGATACGACATGACCATCCCTATGCCTCCTAAACACCTTAACTAGACAACCCTTAATTATTCTAGATAAGTACTTATTCATTTAACATACTTTCTTAACTTAAATCATTACATTCATTAGTTCATTTAAGAGACATCTATCACATAAAGGAAATTCAAGTAATAGTCTTGGAAAAGACCTAGGGACTCTCACTAACATCTTCAAAGCCTATTGTGCAATGTATAGATAGCGCCTCATACCACCACCTAAACCTCATAGAACTTCTCCAATACTAGTAGGTACTCCATATGATGTGAATAGGCAATAACCGACATATGCCATGGTAGCAAAGCATGGAATCCGGAGTTGTAACCTAGTCCTATGGGGGTGTTCTACTTGCCAAAGGTAGAACTAGGACACATCCTATGTAGGCACATGGTTAAGAAATATGAAGGAATTTTATGTACTCTAGTCTCATTCTCAAGTAGAGCTACATTGTACTCTAGTCTCCTTCTTAAGTAGAGCTACTTCCCATAACATAATCATTCGGTGCTAGCCTTTGTTCTCATAGAGTATTCACATTAAAGGATCACATAAAGAGGTTCCATATCTAGTTTATAACTCAATCACATTCATCCTACCAAAGAGGTCCACTAGGGCTACCTTTCAATGGTGAATAGGATAACCTAATGACTTTCCTAAGGATGATATGATGTTGTTCCAGCAACCAACCTTAAGTCCATCACTCATACAAGAAGGATACCTTTACGGCTCTCGACTTTATTGGTTCATAACCTTACCACTAGGTTTAAGGTTCCACGTACATGACCTTCTTAACATCATTTAAGGTCTCACCTATCATTCATTCATACATGACAAGAGTGCGCTAAGCTTACATAGTCAAGACATCTCATATTCACATATAATTCATGCATGTATCAAGTAAGGGACACAAGTCTACTAAAACAAGACACAACATACTTTACTTTATTACATATAGCATATCATTCTTTGAAACACTCAGGAATGACCTTTATCATCTTTATGTCATCCTATACATTATTATAACATCATCAATATAACCATCATAGACTCATATAGTCAAGTAGGAATAATCATGCATCAACTCTAACACTACACATATAAGATATAGTCATAGTCTAACATGATCACCTAATATCAATAGAAAAACACATACTTTAACATTACTAACATGTAGATAGATATGATCATACTTCACGTAATCAACTACACACATCACCACAATACTTCAACTAGTACCGACAAGGTTATGATCATCATAATACATAAAGTAACGCCGACAAGGCCACATCAATTGCAAGTAAAGAACATAACACCGCCACCACAAGTGGACCATACCAATCACAACATAATTCAAGTCTAATTAACATAAAATAAGGAGAATTAGGGAAGCGTACCACCAATCCATTCTCTCCACTTCAATCCATGTCTAAATCATCCAATTCAATACCATAAGGCCCTTACTCATAGCCATAACCTACAATTCAATACAATAATCACAATACTCAATGAATCTAAGTCAATTCAATATATATTTGTCAATCTAAGACCAATTAGACATCAATTGAATACAATTATTACATCATTCAATAGCCCATAGAAAACTACACTAGAATTCATAAGCATTAGAATAATATCACTTAACCCATAAAGTAGTCAAAAACTAGGGTTCATCAATTACATGGGTTCATAGGTTAATTGAGTTAAAATTATCTAATTAACAAGAATTAAATCAATATTCAATGCTTTAAAACCTTTAATGCAAGAACCCATGGATAGATTTCAATTTAGAAAACTCTTCTTTTAAGAACTCTTTGAAAATCACTTTGAAGATTGGCACCTTGATGAATATAGTTTCAAGGATCAAAAACCATACCTTATTGATTCTAATCCAAGAATCACCACTCAAATATCAAATCCAAGCTCTTCCTTGAGTTTTGGCTTCAATGGAGTTCTAGAGAATTTCTTAAGGATTTTGGGTTTTAATTTTTGAAGAATAAATTCACCTTAGTGTTTAAGACTTATAAACACATTTAAATATCCAAAAGACCCTTAGGAAACCTCTCAAACTCTTATTTTGGAAGTGGGGGTGAATTTACCAATTCACCCCTTGAACTAACAGTAAAGCTACGCAGAAACAGTCTCAACCAACGAGTGGCCATCGACGGCCCGTTTCCCAACCAACGGAACGTCCTGTTGGTTCGTGGTTTGGGAATGAGGTTGATTCTTGGATGCTCTCCTCCCACGCCAAGTGTCAACCTATGACCCTCACCTACGAGGCATCGATTGACCCACGAGTCGTCGACTGCCATCCGTAGGTTGGGCTGGTTTTGAAAGCTTTGGCTCTTGGGTTGGGTCTTCCTCAAGGACCCTTGGATGGTCCTTGGGGATGTTTGCCCGGATATTTTCAACCCGAATATGTCCTCATACGAATTTAGGATCTCCCACATTAATTTCATCCAAAAGAAACACGTAAAACTCGACGAAACATGCCAAGATACACAAGGTCATTTCAAGGCAAATCTTTTGAACGTCATGGACATTCTTGGACGTTTGACCTCCAAACTTCATGAAACTTGATACACTGCCTATAAACACTATAATAACTCATAAGAACCTCATAAACTCATGAAACATACATATAGGCACATAACCACACATGAGACACATAGGTAACTTAGTCGTCATACGTCTTAGTCGTCCCTTGACTTTTCACTTTCGAATTACCTAAAACTCTAGACCCTGCCACAATACCACATTATAAACCATTTTAGGACCTTAGACCCTCATAAAAAACATGTTAGGCTCTAGCTTCACCTAAGTCATTTTCGAGGTATTACATTGAGAAAGAGATTTAACCATGATTTAAGCAAAAGTATAACAGAACTAACTATTCCCAAATGTAACACTTATTACATTGAGCAAACAGAAACTTTTTTAATCTAAATGAACGATGAGTTCAGAGATATTTTAGAGTAGTTGCGTCTTTTAAGAGTACAATTTGAGCAATTATTCCAAACCAGAAAAAGAAATATGTTATATATATATATATATATATGTATGTATATATATATATATATATATATATATATAAGCATGAGTATATATGCATTATTAGGAGTAGTGTTGAACACTAATATGAAGATGAGTTCAGACAACTCAAAATCCTCATAAACCTATTTTGCCAACATGGGTACAGGATCATACTTTTTAGATGAATCTTCATTACTTAGTGGCTGCACTTTGTGAGAAGTTCTATACCCACTACGGTATAGGACAATTATGTCACTGTGGGCGAGAAGTTGTATCATGTAGATCATAGTGATGGTTGTCGGTTAGAGAATCTCTCAAATAGAGGTAAAGTATATTGTTATATATCACTTATTATGTCAAGTTTCATAGATGAGTAACTACTTATAAAGTCTTAAATGATTTAGTTCTTTTATATCTTTACATCCAACTTTGAGTAAATCTTTTGTCTATTGTAGTCTTTTCTTTCAGTTTGTTTCGCTTCGACTTTAAACTCGTACATTTAATGTACTAATGTCATCTGACCTGCATGTTTTATGATACAAATGTCCATGATCATTATTTATCACTTTGTTGAGTTTATTTTTCACTACAGATAGCTTACGATGAGCGTCCTTGAATTTCGGAGAATTCAATTTTTCTTTTCAATTTAGTCATTTTAGGATGTCGTGGGTCTTTTCCCAACATCCATGTTGAACAATAGAGGCTTCATAGATAGATAGATATAGTAGATGAGTCTCTCAATACTCTTTTTTCCTTTATGATGTTTTGCAAACTAATATTATTGCATTGAGTATTGTTCTTCAAATAGTATGAACTAAACATTTTACAATTTTAATGATTTACATATGTCTTAGACCTTTAAATGCTCGAGTCTGTCTTTCACTAAATAATCAGCAGGTCAAGAATTTACTTGGGGACCAATAATGATTTTCGAGTGTCGGTCACGTCCAGGATATAGACTCAGAGCGTGACACAGAGAAAATAAAAAGAGTAAATAATATCAATCGTAAAATAAAAAAGATAAAAAAAATGAACGAAAGTAAAAAAAAAATAGATATAAGAAAAATATATATATGTATTAACTTAATTTAAATACAAGATAAAGAAAATTATAATATTTTTTTAAATAGAAAGAATTACACATGTGGCAGGCGCGTGTATACAAACAGAGCCAACTTGGGTGGTTGAAGGTGTCACGTCAGCACAAAAGGTACACAAAAGTATAAAAAAATTAGTTAAGGGGAATAATAGGACCCTAATTAAGTTTAGATATGTCTCTGAAATTTCAATCATAGTTTAAAGAGTATTTGTACCTTATCCCAAACAACTTAGTACATATGTACAATACTTACTAGTCTTTTCATTCCAATGTATGTGACAGCGTTTTTCTTCGCACAAAATTTAATAATTTTTGTTTTTTTTGAAATTTGTGATCTAGAACACCTTAGATATTTCTAAGATTATATAGATAAGGAACAAGTACCTCTAGACTTTGACCAAAATTTCCAAAAACACAATTAACATTAACTAAGATTTTATTACACATGTATCATAAATAATGACATTTTCTCTAAAGATTAATTATAAAAATATGTGACATAAATTGAAACAGAATATCTTTTCGACGTAGAAAGCAAACTAGATAGCATAAGGACGTAGAACCATCCCTCTCATTGTCACTTCCTGACAATTTTATTTAGAAGAAAAAAAAAGAAAATAATCATGTTCATATATATAGGACAAATTGCAAAATCATTTTCACTAGGCATTATGGAGAAATATATCATTTGACTTGGTTTTAGCTTGTAATTATGCGCTTTAATTTTGTGTGTAAGTAAAATATTTAAATTTGTATAAAATTAAATAAATAGACATATATCCTACATCCTACATGTATTATACCACAAAGGAGATATGTCATCTACTTATATTCAATTTTATAAAAAATTATATGTATCTAAAATTAGAAAATATAAAAATTAATTAAAATTTAATTAAAAAACATATTTATGTATTACGCAAACTGTTGATAATATGGAAAGGGAAAAAATCTTGTAGTTGTAGTGCACCAACAAAATTGATAAAGTGGGCATATAGTTTCCTAGACAACTACAAGCTTAGAATAAAAATGCAAAGACATTAGAATAGAAAACGATAAAATATCATTAATTGATACTTAACCCTTTTTGACAACTTATCATCAAGGTGGAAAATGTACTAGTATTTCTCATCACAAATTGGGCTCATGTTAAATGCTAACCATTCCATTGACGACACGGAACTTTGTGAGTACGATGGATGGTAAAGTAGGAACATTTCATTCATATACTCAATTTTGAATTCGCCTCGTCCACCTATCTCACATGCCTGATCAGGGGTGAAGCTAGGTGGGAGTTGGTTGACTTAGACGAACCCAATAATTTTTTTGTAAACCCTATATTTGTACGAAGTACTAAATTTTGAATTTGCCTCGTCCACCCCATCTCACATGTCTTTTGGTGTCACATGTTCTACAACATCCTTCAAGATTGATAAATTTAATCCTAAAGATTTATTGTTAGTTTAAATAACAAATTATAACTCACTTATATAAAGTTGTAGTCGTCCTGGAGCACCAACAAATATGATGGTTATATTCTTTTTTGTTGTATACAAAAGGAAGTGATTGAAAAAACAAATGGAATAGAATAAAATCAAACTTAATCTTGTTCAAATTACTTTCGTCTTCTAAACTATAATCAAAACTCTTTTAAGATTTAGAGCGTGATACATTAGATGATACAAATCATAACTAATTAACTGTTCCAAAATAATTTTCAGTGATTAATTTCATCAGATGCACCTTATAAATTTTCATAATTTCACAATTTTAACTCCTTTCGATGCTACTTTGGACTTGGATAGCTACTTTTAAGAAGACAATAATAATTTTATTATTATTATTATTATTATTATTATTATTATTATAAAAAAAATATTTTTTTAAGAAAAAAGAGAGAGAGAGAGAGAGAGAGAACCTTAAATCATATGACATCTGTGTAGAGTATAATAGACACTTGAAACATTTAACAAGGAAGGAACCTATAGTCATTACATCAAATAAACTACTCCATCACAAGTCAGAGTGATTAAACCTTTAATGACGACCTTTGAGATAAGAAATTGACACAAAAGAATTTTAAGAAATATAAACTTTTAGATTTTATATAAATCATTTATATGTATTAAATATTTTTAAAACATAAAATCTTCCAATATATGCTAAATAACAATAATAAGCTCATTATAATTTTACGAATAGGAATCGAGTCATGGTACAAACTATGAATTTCATCAAATTCAATAGCTTTAACCTAAATTTTATATTTATCTTAAGAAATTTATTAAAGAACATAAAATTTCAAAACTCTATAATTATTAGAAGTAAAACCTGAAGAAGATAGTATATTCGTAGATTTTTTTCTATTTAAATAAAAAAATATCATTATATGCTAACGTGGTTTTTTTAGTGGAGAAAAGGAGTGTTGAGTCAAGTTGTACATTTTCCGGGTGTTCTTCATCATCATTAATGATATCAAAAAATAATACTAGCTCTTTTGTCGTTATTAGGCGACCATATCGACCAGCTTACTGACACCACATCTAACTCTTAAAAATCATCTAACATTTTCCAACGTGGAAAAGAAATTAATATATGTGATATCACTCGATTAAAAATAAAACTATAAAAAAAAAGAAAAAATTTATAATTTACAATTTATATAATTTAAAATGAATTTTAAATACTTGTGCGACTACAAATTAGAAGGAGAAATACTTAAAAATATTTTGATATTGTTTACAAATTATTAGTTTCATTCTGAACTATTGATAGCATTAAAAACAATCCTCTATTTGATTAACTAACCTTAGAATCACTCATAATTTGTCACGTCACATCACAAGTGGTCTCATACTCTTATAGGAGCATAGAGCTCTTAGTAAAAAGTCGAGAGAAGTATCAAAAATACCTTTAACCTTGTCGAAAATTTAGGAGTATATTTCACTCATATTGCAAAGTCAATGGTATACTTAAATTCAGTTAATCAAATAAATGAAAAGACTATCAATAATTTAAAAATAAAACTAATAATTTTTATCAAAACTAAAGATGTTTCTAATATTTCATCTAGGATAAAAAGAAATAAGAGAATAGTGTACCACGTAAAATTGCAACACAAAGAGTACACCATCCATAGTTAGCTACAGATACGATCAATACAAAGTAACATAATCACATCTCTCACGATTGGACATAAAGAATGAAATTATTGATTTAAAAAACTAAGAGAGATTAGTTAGAAGAATAAATTTCTCCTTTTATCAATAAGAATGACACGTAGTTATCTTTGACTTGTCTTATCCACACCACAATGTTGCAACATTTATTAGAGATGGAATGTAGCCCCAAACTAAAAAGATAAAAAGAGGTCCAAAGATAGAGATGTCCAAAAAAGTGATAGAACTAGAAAAAAATTACACGATAGCTAAAACGATTGGCTTAAATTAAACAACAAACCACAAGTCTCAATCACCTGAGAGTAACCAAACTAGATATTTCTTGCATGCTTGCCTTCCTATATAGTGGAGTAATTATGTTAATAAAAGAAGCCCACTTCTTTTTGGCAAGTTTCAAATAAATTAATAAAAACTCTTATTTCTTATCCCCATCAATAAAGTTATGGAAGTAGCAGAAGATAGTAGTCCAGTTGAGTGTTCAAAGAAGAAGAGTCATGAAGATGGTAAAAGGTTTAGTGATGAACAAGTGAAGGTACTTGAGTCCATGTTTAAGCAAAAGACAAAGCTTGAACCTAGCAAAAAGCTTGAATTGGCCAGAGATCTTGGGCTGCAACCACGTCAAGTTGCGATTTGGTTCCAGAACAGAAGGGCAAGATGGAAAACGAAGCAACTAGAGCATGAATATAGACGACTCAAAGATGAATTCGACAATTTAGCTATGAAGTTTGAATCGTTGAAGAAAGAAAAGGAATCTTTGCTCAAGCAGGTATCTTATTAACTTTCTTGATACTGCTCGATCCAAACAAGCTGGAGTTAGCTATATAAATGATGTATTTTGTTTTGGAACAGCTACAGGAACTAAGTGATCAGATGGAAAACAACCATGCTGGTTGTAGCAGAAGCCAAGATTCTATAGACAGTGAAATCTATACAAGCTCAGAAAATATAGAAGCAGAAGTAGCTGTTAAGAACAATATCCCAGTTTGCATAAATACGAGTTTAGACCAAGACAGGATTAAGGGAGCGGATAGTGACCGAGAAGGAACATTATTTGAACACTTGAGGTGGAAGGAAGAAGAAGAGTTTTGGAACATGGAGGAATTAGGAGACAGTTCCTTAGGATCACCTGAACACTGGTATGCTGTAGGCCCAGGTGATTCCTTCGATCTGTCATGTGAAAATTCTAAGTGGTGGGAATTTTGAACTCAACATATACATCAATAATTTCAAAGGAGTAAACAGGTATCGAACTTCGATCAACAAAAAAGTCTATGTTTTCTTACTCACATTGATGGAGCCAAGGTTGTCTGCAGAGAATAGGAGGAACTTTATTCCCAGTTGATCTTTCTCCCTCCCATTGTGCCGAGAATGTGGAAGTAGCTTGCCAAAATGATTTGCAAGGAAACCTAGTAGCATAACATGAGAAAGAGATACACTTGCCTTTCTACCAAAATGTCACAGTGATGTTTTCTTTTGATAATGGATATATAGCTTGTAATTTAGTTCACAAGAAAGAAAACAGTGTATATAGAGCTTCTTTGCGTAATCACAATAAAATAAAATGGATGTGCCATAATCAAAAGTCAGGTCTTAATTTCGAGTTATGTGAATAGAAAAACTCCTAGTAGGTTAGCATATAAAAGTGTGAATGTTTACCCTTAACAGGTAGTTTCATGCATATTGCAACCGCTAATGACGAACTTTAAAGCATAGGGCTTGATCCTAACTTTTTGTGCACTTGACAAAACTCAGCTGAGTAGAGCAAAAGTACTAACGTTTTAGAACTTATGTTATATAGTGAAATAAACATTGAAGGACAGAACGAAGTTAAACAAACAAATAAAATACAAAAGAGTGCCAAATTATGAAGTGTCTTGACTGCAAAAATGCAAATACCTGTTTACTTGATCTTCTTCTTTGGCCTCAACTGTAATAAAAGTAGGAAACAGAAGAATCATTTAGTATGGAGTCCAGTAATGCACAACAGTTAACAAAATTGACCAAGAAGATACCTGGTTGCTATGGCCACACTTCTTTTTCCTGCAATTGACAGCACAAGGGTGCAAACGCGCATAGCATCTGCAGCAAAAAAAAAAATGCATAAATACACCCAATCAGAAAGGATATAAAGACCATAACTCATTAGGCATGCAACTTAAACCAATAGAACACGATATCATAGTGCGTAGACCAGTGATGGAGCCTAGGCAAATGTAGAGGAATTGATTTCATTTTAGCACCAAAAGTTTATTAGTTGTGCAATGATCATGCAAGCCCTCAGGAGATAAGGACGGTAAAAACTGATTTGTTCAACAGTCACTTGAGTAAATAGAAAAATATCATGCATACCATATCCTAGCCACTACCTTGCACAGGATAGCTTCCATATCATGCCTACCAAATGGTACAAAAGTAGCTCAAAAAGAAAACAATATTAGAAGAACTATACTAGCAAACCTGTAGCCCGTTAATAGTTTAAGGAGAAGGAAAATATTTAGCAGGTTTCTGTCCCTCCATGTCCTCAAAGTGTAACTTTGTAGTTTTTTCTTTGGCTAACATGTGCATATGTTGGTAAAGGATCATAATTCCATAGCTAAGTACAATGCTCCCATACATACAAATCGATAGCAGCAGCTAATAGAAATTAATTTTCGCCTGCAATACAACTTCACCCAAGGTCATCATATATCTAAGAATGACCACCAGGACAGCCTTCCAGGTTACTTTTCCATGTCATCACCATGACATAAATTACTCTTGTACCAATGCAGAATACAGAGGTGAAAGATAATCACCGTGCATTACAAGTGAGAACAAGAACAGGAATTGCCATTTACAAGCTTGACCTCACCGAAAAAAATGATATTTCGCTACACAGTCATTCTCCTAGCTTACTCTACTGACATATTAGCAATGCATTATGCATCCAAGTTCAAGACCTAGGAGAACAGCGGATAGAACCTACCCGAACTATCAAAACTTTGCAAAATACCAATAGCTTCAACTTTACAATATCAAATCAGAAATAATTTGGATCGACTACATAAATATTCTATAATCCATTCACATGTACACTTCATTCCAATACTACACGCGTGAATATCGAACTTACTTGCGGCAAATCATCTTTTCCTGGTTGTATTTCCGGGCAAAAGCCATAAGAGAAGGTTCAATAATCCCACCGTGAAGCCTCAGAACAAGGTGCAGAGTGGACTCTGTTTGAAGAAAAAATCAAGCAAAACAAACTAGCAAATAAACCAATCTAAATTATCCAATTTCATTACACACAGACCTTTTTGGATATTATAATCTGCTAGCGTACGTCCATCTTCAAGCTGCTTACCAGCAAATATCAAAATGCTGCTAGTCCGGAGGGATGCCTAGAAAGTAGCCACCAATTTTATGTTTCACAGTAAAGATATGCGGGGAAAAATGACTTAGGATTTAACAATTGAGTACCTTCCTTATCCTGAATCTTAGCCTTGACATTGTCGATTGTATCGCTGGATTCAACCTCAAGGGTTATAGTCTTCCCTGTTAGGGTTTTCACGAAGATCTGCATCTTCTTCAATGGAGTGTCAAGCAAATCCGAGGCTAGAGTGGGTTTTGTTACAGGAGAGATGTGGGCTCACGAAACATTCACCTCCCCTCTAGTTCGCATAATTACGATACTTAGCTAGTCTTATAAATTCTGAAATATTTTTATAAATATTAGGATTATTTCAGAGACTTACTTTCAGTTTCGCTCTATAACAACTCACTTTATTTGTGGTTTATAAAATTTATGTCTATCTGTCTCATTTTTATTTACTTGTAATCATTCTTTAAATCAATTTAAAATAAATACAAATTAATTTAAATTTGATAATTTTACATTTCTTTATATTAATTTCTTTATATTAAGAACTATTATATAAAAAAACAACTCATTTAATAAATACTTTAAAAATAAATCAACACAAATATGTGTTATATTAAGAAATATTATATAAAAAATAACTCATTTAATAAATACTTTAAAAATAAATCAACACAAATATGTGTTTTTTTATCCAACAAAGATCAAAGTCTTCATTCAAGCTGACTCACTATTTTCACCAAATATTTACTTTTCATCTACATTCACCTTTACCAATTCACGTAGATTTTTTCCCCACAATAACCCACCATTTTTCGATAACAATTTCTTCAAGTGGAAGATAAAATGAACTCCCCAAGAGAGAAATTTGATAAAAACGATCAGATTTTGTTCTAGTTAAACATTTTCACGAGCGAATAAGACAATGATCCAACGAATAGAGATAAATCGTTGAAAATTAGATCTAAACTTTCATATATAATGGTAAAATTGTCAAATCTAGATTAATTTATATTTATTTTAAATAGGTTTAAAAAATGGTTATAAGAAAATGAAAATAAGGTAGGTAGACGTAATATCGTAAACCAAAAAAGAGGTGGGTGTTATAGAGCGAAACCCTAAATATTATTTGAATGAAAATTTTAATCAAATTTTATCATGAATTTGGTTATAGTATTTGAAAAATATTTAATTTTTTTAACAAATATGATATATACTCATAAATTTTAAATACTATCAAAACTAATCATTGGTTTGTATTACATTACAAGATATTAATATCGACGTAACAAGATTCATGACTTCCGCAACAAGTCAATTGGATCTTTGTTGATAACAAATAGTGTTAATGACACTCGAGCAATCCAATAATTCGGTATGAGTGAAACAAACATCATTCCATACATCTTGAAATAGACAAATCACCTTATTATCCTGAGTCAATTATTCATCATTTTTCATCGACAATCATATTATCACTTTCATATTTACTGAATGTTTCATTATTGTTTTGTTGTTCACAAAAAATAATGTATTACATAAAAAACAATTACTATAGAGTGTTTTTATAAGAAATAAAAGTGGTATAGAATTTAGACTTTTTAAAAGTTAGATAATGAGATTTTGACTCAAATGCTAAATTTTTTTTAGTATTTGAAAATTTGAATTATCCAACGATGACAAATTATATGAACAACCACTCTTTGTCAAAATTCTCACAAATTTTACTTGAAATTATGGCCAAACGTGTCGGAAATCTCTATTTTCTCTACATTTCACACCTTTCTAGCTCATGTATATATATGTGACGTGAAATTATTGTTTTTAAAATAAGATTTTGACATTTGACTTGAAATTATGATATGAAATATCAAGTTATTCATAAAACATGATCTTAAATTATTTTAGTTTTTTCTTACGGAATTGTTTGATATAGTGTATAAAAATAATATTAAATAGAATATATTAATAATATTTGTATTAGTAATATTTGCATTAATGTGGTCAACGATACATGGAAGATTACTCACGCAAGAGAGGAAGCTGAAGATGCATATCCAAGTTGATGATATTGAATATTGCCTATGTGATGGCAAGTTATGGAAACAAATGAGCACCCGTTTGAAAAATGCACATGGACGAAAAGTGAATAGACAGATATCGCCTTATACTGGCTATTATATGTATTAGTTATGCTTGCATTAATTATATATAAATTATTTTTTATGTATTAATATTTGATTTGACAAATTAAAAATACAACCATCCAATCAAAGCTCTAATAAGGAAATGTGTTTTTCACCGCGTGTCAAAGTTGACAAGTATTTTTGATGTACAAATTATAAGGAGAAAGTGCAAAACACACGCTCTCAAGAAATAGCTTCAGATTTAGGCTAAAATGGCAACCCAGAAAGGGAAGAAGACGGTGCTAAAATTCGACTCCGAAGAAGATGTATCAAAGGCACTTGCTAAATACACTGCTGAGCTATCGGAAAAATTCATCAAACAAAAAGGTTCTTTCACTGTTGTGCTCTCTGGTGGTTCTCTTATCGATACCATGAGGTAAAAATGTATATGTTATTGATCAAACACTGTTTTTAGGTCCCTTTAATTTCAGACTTCTTTTGGAACAGGAAATTGGTAGAGCCGCCGTACAAAGACTCAATTGATTGGTCGAAATGGTGGATTTTTTGGGTAGACGAAAGAGTGGTTCCTCTAGGTCACGATGATAGCAATTACAAACTTGCTTCGGATGGGTTTCTTTCTAAGGTACATCAGTAGATCAGATCGACTCTTCCTTTTTGTGTTTTCATTATATTGTTGAAATTGTTGAGTTTCGATAAGTTTTCAATTTCATCGGATAAGCTAGTAGTTTATGATGCACATGAATTTACATACCAGAGATTTGAGTAGACTAGACTGGTGACCTTCAGAAATTAATTGGATGATTGGCTTCTTTTGGCAGGTTCCGATCCCCTCTTCTAACATTTATGCGATTAATGACAAGGAGTCACCTGAGGGTGCAGCTGCTGATTACGAAGCTCGTCTGAAACAATTGATCGAGAGCAAAGTTCTTCCGTTATCAGCAATTACTGGATTCCCCAAATTTGATCTTATGCTATTAGGTATGGGGCCAGATGGACATGTAGCGTCTTTGTTTCCTTCGCGTCCTCACCGCCATGAGAAGGAGCGGCTGGTCACCTTCATTACAGACTCACCAAAACCTCCTCCACCAAGGATTACTTTCACCTTTCCGGTAATTAATTCGGCTTCAGAGATAGCAATGGTGGTCACAGGAGCAGAATTAGCTCATATGGTTGATGTCGCTTTGGGTAATGCGCCTCCTCCTGATGGAATTCCTCCCCCTTGTACTGAGGTTTCAGCTGAAGAGGAACTGACCTGGTTTTTAGACAAGGATGCTGCATCAAAACTACAGACCTCTAGATGATTATGTTATCCTTGTGATATAGTTAATAAGTGTAATCCAAATAGGACATGAGCATAAAGTTTGGTGCCCCTTGAATGTGTTGCCTAGTAATGGTTAACCATCCTTGCTTGGTAGTTGGTACTTATTCTACCTTTAACTTTATCCTCTAGAAGGTAAAAGTTAGGTAAGATATGAAGAATTGCATATTCTATAAGGTTTGGTAACGTCTCTTTGCGAACTGAGATCCATGATCAGAATATAATACATTGGTATTCAGTATTGTACTGGCGAGCCGTGATTAAACAGGACATGATCTTAGATATAAGAAGTTATGGAGGACATAGATTAGTGTAGGATGATAGTAGGTAGTTTAGCATTGGCTGGTAGTTTGTTGTCCTTCAATCCATGGGTGCTACTTTCTACCGTCTCTTTTACTTCGATTATCGCACTATTTCATTGTGGTTTTTTTTCTTTGACATGTTCTCTATCGTAGCTACTTTGTTATGCTGGTCTATCAGGAACATGCTCTCCATCTTTACGAGGTAGTGATAGAACTTGTGTACATTCTATGCTCTCCAGATCCCACTTGTGGGTATGTTGTTGTTGTTGTTGAGACTATGACCATCAAGCTTTTCTGATTCTCTTCTAGCTTACAGAAGATGGAGGATGGAGGATGGAGAAAATGGTAGTGCTTCCCTTGCTCCCTTCTCGACACAAAAAACAACTTATTCTTTAAGCCTTTTGGTATTCAGAAGTTCTAGTGGTGAGTGAAAGGTATGTTCTTGATTACAACTACTTATATGTGCAAAGGTTTTAATTGGTGTTACTGTCAAATGTAATGGACGAAAATTGCTTGTGATGCTTTCCTATTTCATGAGTAATCACTGATTCATTTCAACACTTGAGGCTATGCCAGAAAGTATCACAGTTCAAAGAGTTGCAAGCAAACTTGAAGCATTATATTTTTTTTCCTTGGGCGATACGTCGTATTGTCCACTTTTTCCATTCAATTAATTGTTAATACGCAATACCGGAGAACTTCTAGAGCCAATTTTACTAGGTGTCGTAGAAATGTAATAGCCGTTGCTCCAAGTCGCATGGCACAAAGATGTAGTTTGGGTAGGAAAATCGGTCATAACAAGTAGGAAAAATTGTATATAATGACAAATTAATAAATTAAATTAAATATCATAATTACACTTAAATTTAGTTGTGCCCTGTAGCAAACTGTTTGTCACTCGCTTCGCCTCTCTCTCTGAAACTCTCGCTCGCCACTTTCCCTTTCTCGCTCTCTCTCTCTCTCGCTTTTATACAAACACAATGTATAAAATGTGTTTATGTTTGTATGAAGCGAGAAAAAATTGTATATATACATATATTTTTGTTTCCCTCTCCCCGAGATCTTGCTTGCCAGTCTCCCAGATCTCGCTCGCCACCCTCGCCTCTCTCACTTATACAAATAGAAACGAAATGTATAAAGTGTGGCGAGAAAAAATTGTATATATACACATGCAAATACATATATTTTCGTTCTATACACTTAAAATTGTACAACACTCATATTTCCCTGCCCAGTTTTCTTTTATTCTTTCTCTCTTTCTCGTTTTATACACACACAAATTATACAATTGATATTTTGTATACAACTGCTTTCTTTTTTACATGTATAGCGAATTATACAACTACTTTCTTTGTATATAACGAATTACACATCTGCTTTTTTTTATATATATGTATAGCGAAATATACATATCTATGGTTGTTATGGAGCGCAATTATGCAAATTATAGCTATAATATTTTTTGTTTGCTATATATAAAAATTACTCGAAGAAGAATCATTGTTTCGTCGACCTCAATAGTTTTTTTAAAAATATATTTATTTATTTATTTGCTATTGATCGTAAGCAAATAAATAATAAAATTCATTTCATCAAAAAAAAAGTTAGCAGTTTTCTTTATATACTTTTATTGTTGGAAGAAATTCAAGATTCTATCTATCACATAAACTGCATGACACACTTAAAATTTAGAAGAGATAGTTAATAAATAGAACTGCAGTTAGACGGAATCAACGTTAGGGGTGGACAGTTCGCTTATTTATGAGTGAACGGTTGGTTTTGATCTGTGCTTTTAGTTGCTCGGATCGGATGATAGGCAATTCGCACCTTCAATTAAAAAATTATTAGTTCAGATCACAAAGAAAATAAAAGGTCTTCTCACTTCCGAACGTTGTGAGTTGGTAGCTCCTAGGGTAAAAATAAATAAATCTTTTGACTCATTTATACATGCATGCACCAAAATAAAAAGTCGTACTAAATAGTTATGTGCTTGGTCTAAAAGTATACAATTTCTAAATTAATTGGACCGTTATTAGTTGACCTAAAGAAAAGGAATAAGGTCTAGTTTGTGAGGCCAATAGTTTATTTTTTATTTACAATAATAAATAACTACAAGTAATTGATTGTCTATTAAGGGTACACCTGGGGTTGTTATCAGTGAATTAAGTTATTTTGAAATTATTTCCAATACCTGGAAATATATACAAGAAGATACTTGTTTAATTTTGACTCTACACATCTATTAAGGACTTATTTAGTGTGAGATAAGCATAATAGTTTTAGGAAAAAAAATAGTCTTGGGATAAAATTTAGATGTCTTGTTCGGTTGAGGTAGTTGAGATAACTTACTTTACCATTTATAACATAGTGATGGGACGAGTTATTCCATATATATGGTGGGATAAGTTATCCCATAATAACTAAGTTAATCTTGGAATAACTAGTTTCCTTGGTCCCTACGAAAATAATAATAGATATAGTGAGTTTAGCACTTTACCCCTATTAATTTATAGAATTTAAAAATCAATTTAAGGTTCTACTTTTTTTCAAAAACATTAACTCTATAATAAATTGAGTATATATTAGGTAAAAACATATTGTATTTGTTAAATTTGACAAGATTCAAAAATGGATTAATGAGAAGATATAGTAGTTAGAAAGATAATTCTTCATTGGTGGAAAAGTCAAGATAACATCTTTTGTAGGTGAAATTTTGGTGAACCATAAATTGATTTCACAAGGTAAATGTTGACATTTTGACATATTGTGATGTCATGAATGACATCAATATGAAGAATTCACTCCTATAAATAGGTAGCTCCTAATTCATTAGTAACACACCTCTAACATGTCTTCTCATCTCATAAGGCATTTGTTCTTCTTTCTCTCTTGTACTATTTCACTTGTACTCTTTTGGAGTGAAATAATCACTATTTTGTAACCTTTGTTGATGACTTTTCTCGAAGATTGTGGATGTATACGATGAAAACAAAAGATGAAATACTGGGAATTTTTTTCAAATGGAAGGCGATGATAGAAACTCAAAGTGGCAGAAAGATCAAGTGTCTTCACACAGACAATGGTGGCGAATGCAAAAATGATCTTTTTCAGAAAATTTCTGATGAAAATGGCATCGTTAGACATTTCATCGTCAAAAATACACCACAACAGAATGGAGTGGCAGAACGCATGAACCGAACTTTGCTGGAGAAAGTTCGATGTATGTTGTCCAATGCTGGCTTGGGCAAAGAATTTAGGGCTGAGGCAATAACATATGCTTGCCACCTCATTAATCGTCTACCATCTGCTGCTATTGGTGGGAAGACACCATTTTAAAAATAGTATGGAAAACCTGCTGAAGATTATGGTTCTTTATATGTTTTAAAAATTCCCAATACTTCATCTTTTGTTTTCATCGTATACACCCACAATCTTCGAGAAAAGTCATCAACAAAGGTTACAACACCATATGCGGTAAGAGGATTATTGTTTGCAGTGTGAATAATTCCACATTCTCCTTTCTTGTAAATCAATAAACCAGTCCCGATTGGGACACATATGATACTACAAGCTGAATCCATCAACCATACATCAGATGATTTGGATGGATCTGTTGTAATTAGTGAGTAATCGGAATCATCACAATCAGCCACATTTGAATCCATGACAGCCTTCCCAATATTTGGTTTGGCTTTGCTATTCAACTTTGGGAAGTCTTTCTTCCAATGACCTTTTTCTCGGCAAAAGGCACATTCATCTTTGCTAGTCTCGATCTTGACTTGGATCTCCCTTTCTTCGTTCTCATATGATTTTGAGAACGACCTCTTGCAACTAGTGCTTCTGCTTCTCCGCCTTTTTGTTTTTCACTCTTTCTTTGTTCATAACTGTATAAGGCAGAACAAACTTCTTTGAGAGATATTTCATCATTCCCATGCAGTAGAGTCGTTTCAAGATGCTCGAACTCATCGGGAAGTGAACTTAACAACATTAAGGCCATATCTCCATCCGTAAAAGTCACGTCCATATTTCGCAAATCTGTCGCCAACTTATTAAAGCTGGTGATATGATCATTCATTGTGCTACCAGGAATATAAGTGAAGCGTAACAGTCTTATTTTCATGTAAAGTTTATTTTGACTGTTTTTTCTTCAAGAATTTCTCCTCCAATGAATTCCATAATTTATTTGCAGATGTTTCCTTCGTGTATGGATCCATTTATTTTCTTGCAAGGTAAGATCGAATGGTACCGCAAGCAACACGGTTGATAATCTTTCAATCTTCTTCTCCTACACCGTCTGGTTTCTTTTCTTCAATGGCAATATCTAGCCCTTGTTGAAAAAGAACATCGAGGACCTCGCCTTGCCACATTCCGAAATGTCCTGACCCGTCAAAAATTTCAACTGCAAATTTCGCATTTGACACAATTCTTGTCATAAGCGAAGATGTCAATGATGACGTATTATTGACACTTGATGTGGACTCATCATTTTTCTTGTCTCCCATTTTACTACAAATACTATTTACTAGCTAACAATGCAAAGACCAAAGTAAATCTTTTTCTGATGTGGAAGTTCAGACTATGCTGCAACCACAGAGCATACTCAGATAATACCTTGGCTCTGATACCAATTTTTTCGAAGTCGAATATATAGAGAGTGATGGAATCACAACTACTATATCTAAAGGTAGCTAATAAATATAAATGAGACAACAACAAAAAGAACACCAGGAATTAACGAGGTTCGGCAAACTTTTGTTTTCTTTTGCCTACTCCTCGGACACAACTAATCAATAGAGTACAAGTGAAATAGTACAAGAGAGAAAGAAGAACAAATGCCTTATGAAATGTTAAGGCAAGTTAGAGGTGTATTACAAATGAATTAGGAGCTACCTATTTATAGGAGTAAATTCTTCCTATTGATGTCATCCATGACATCACAATATGTCAAGATTTACCTTGTGAAATCAATTTATGGTTCACCTACAGAAGGTGCTATCTTGACTTTTCTACCAATGAAGAATTATCCTCCTAACTATCATATCTTCTCATTAATCTATTTTGAATCTTGTCAAACTTAACAGAAGTACAATACTTATCAATTAAATAAGATATAGAAATAATAATGTATTGATTTATCTATCCATCTCGAAAACATAATTCAAAAAATGATTAAGCAGCATTATAAACTGTATGAATGATCCATCAAAACTATGCATCTCTTCAGCCTTTTTGTCGATTGTATCAATCTCTAATTCATCTATCTCCAATTCATTTGCAACGGATGATTCGAGATTTTATTTTGATCAACAACGATTTCATCACTTTTGTATCATTCATACGTCAGCTCACTTTTCCAGATTCTGAAATGTCTCAACAAGATTAACATGTTCATGTTGTACAAAAAAAAAAGGTTCTTCGATGAACAGGGGCTCCATATAATCAAGGTATTCCAAAT
Source organism: Solanum pennellii (assembly GCF_001406875.1). NCBI lineage: Eukaryota > Viridiplantae > Streptophyta > Magnoliopsida > Solanales > Solanaceae > Solanum > Solanum pennellii. The sequence continues at coordinate 45,474,442 of NC_028642.1, read as the reverse complement.
TGGCGAGGAAACTACTCAGATCCCAAGAAAAGAGCGAGAAATGATAACAATAATGGGGAGTTAGATAAAGAAACAAGTATCATGCGGGTTCTTTTTGACACTCATAGGATCCATATAGGCTCTCTATTTTTACGAGTCAATCCACAGTAGGCTTCATGTTTCCAGCCCACCCCATTCCATATGTCGTTGTGTTTTGATGGAGAAGAAATTTGAATTTTAAGTTTGTTGATTCTTTTAGGATTTGCGACTGACTGATTGACAGTAAGAAGAAATGCGTAAGCTTAATTTATGATATTTTAATCGGATTTTCTGTTTCTTTTCCTCTTTTAGCATAACAACTGCATACACTATGTATCAGCATTAATGTATCCGAATAGTGAGTTATGTATTTGAAGAGTATAAAAATTAAGGGATTTTGTAAAATAAAAAAAGAGTAGAGATAAGATATAATTTAGGTCTTACACTATGAAATCTATGTAATTTATTCTTAAATTTAATAAAGTCAAATGATAAAATAGTAATAATACCTCTATTATTTATTGTTTCTTAAGAAATGTATCAAATCTATAGTAAAGATTAACAAGTAAAAAGTCAAAATTGAAATAAAAAGGAAGAAAGTAGCTAGTTACTATATTATTTTCTTAAAGTCACTTTCTTAATATAATTACTTGCTTTTTTTCCTCTCACCATTCCTTAATCCTAGGATGTGTTTTTTTTTTAAAAAAATAAAATTAATTATGGGAATCCCACCTTTTAGTTTACTTATTACCATTATCTCCTATACGTTTTACAAAAATTTTCAAAATCCTTGTTTTCTTGATCCCATTAATGTATCTTGCACATCAAATTAATATATCTAGCACATCAGATTAGTGTATCTCGTGCATCAGATTAGTGTTCTCGCATATCATATTAGTGTGTCATGTATAAAATGTATCTTGCGCATCATATAAGTGTATGTTGCGCGTCAGTTTAGTGTATCTCGCGTATCACATTAGTGTATCATGTATAAAATATAGTGTATCTTACTTAACGATTAATGTATCTCGCGCATTAGATTAATGTATCAACGCTTATATTATCGTATCCGTTTTGAAATTATAAACTTCAAAAGTATAGATTGTAATTTTACCTGAAAAGTATGTAATTTCTGTAATTTGTCCCAAAAAAATCAATTGGGCCCAAGGCCATCTCCTTCTATTTATAAGAAAAACAAACTTTATTACAAAGAAGTTTCATATCCCTAAAAAATTAAAATAAACAAAATAAAACAAAAGCATTTAAATAGAAATTGAAGTAATAAGAAAACAAAAAATATGTCGAGGAGATATAGGAAGAGTCCAAACTGAGCTTTTCCAAATTTTTTCACGGTTGAGATTCTGATCTCTTTCCTTGTACATTCTGATGGATTTGAGCTTTATGAATAGGATTTTCATGATATTCCTAATATTTCTCCCCCTTAGAGTCTCATTTTAGTTGCAAGAAAATATTTATTTACTTATCTTTGTCTCAAAAAATTCTAACAGTAACTCTACAAATAATTAAAATCATACTTAAAAGTCAGGTAAAAAATTTTTAAGTCAATCATGAGTAGTTAGATATTCTAGTCATACTGAAATTGAGATACGATGTGGATTTCCACGTGGGATAACTGTGAGAAATCTTTAATAATGGGCAGAAGTCCGATCCAACGCTCTACCGTTGTTGAAAGAGGAGGAATAAGCAGGGCATAACTAGCGGCATATGAGCTGGCTCAACATCAACGACTTCGTGCCACACTATAATAATCCGTAATGTGATTCTGCGCATTTCACCACTTCTTCGCTCATTTTTAATGTTAATTGTGATAGATTTGAACAAAAGAATGTTGAGGTCCAAAATTGGAAGTAATTTTTTTTATTTGAATGTTATTAGTCGTTTACATTGGAAAAGAAATCAGCCCTAGTCAACTTATTCATTTACATTGCAAAAGAAGAATGAATAGGTTTGACTCGCAAAATGGTGATGTTGTTTCTTCATTGATCAACAATTTCAATTTTTGGAGAGGATTATGATTGTCCGATAAGTAGGGTTCCAATATTTTCGAATGAACAATTTGATAATTCATTGATTTAGTCTTTCTTTCTATTAGTCAAGCGTTAACATTCTTAAAAATGTTTACACGAAACAAGCATGGCTTTTATTTTTCGTTTTTTGTAAGGTTTGTCTAAGTTTCTAGTAAAAGACTTTGAATATTCGTTTTCTTTCCCACGCTATTAAGGGAGAGCAAGAGAAAAAATCAATTGATTGACTTGTGTTCAATTCGCGACTAGAATGATTTCCATCATACGTATTACCTTCACTCTCTTCTCTTCATCCTGCGAAGGGATTGGAGCAAAGACTACCACATAATGGAGTGGATAGCTATGACAACAAAGCTAGAGTTAAATAGAGAAATATTATTTTATGAGATGAAAAAAATCGTTAGGTGAGTCTAAAAAAGAATAAATAGGTCTAAGGTCTTCTAATAGATCATTCAAAACCTGTGGTACAAACTTAGTTTGAACCTATTGGTAAGTCAAGCCCCACGAAAGCCTAAGTTTTCTCTCCATTCCATCTCATTGATGATAGAAAGAGAAAGGATAGAGGATCACACTTACAAATAGCATTTTTCACCTCTTGTGTTTAAAGGAAAAGACCGAGCAGTGAAAAACATTTCGTTTGAACAAAACAATACGTATTAAAGAAGTCATTTCTTTCATCTCGATTTATGTGATGTTCAAATTCTGAGAGTCAAATAAATTTATTTTTTATTTAAATTTTTTTAATATGTTTATTAAATATTTTGAATAATTAAAAATATATTTTATTAATTTTCAGTAATTTTTAATTATGTAAAGCTTATTTTTAAAAGTTAAAAGATTCAACATCCAAATAAAAAGTATTATATAAACTGCGACGAAAAGGGTTCAATATTATAGAATAGTGATTTTGATTGTTTAGGTTTATTTCGTTGATTGCTTTGAACGTTGGTGTTGTTAATTGATTCAAATTACATGGTGTTGATTGTTGAACAACAATAGAATAAGAATAGAATAAAAATTGACTATCAAGGAAAATAAGACACGATTGAATTCTTCTTAATTTTGATAACACAACCATTATGCCAAAAAAATAATCTTTTTTTTTATAGTAAATATAGAGTTCAAGTTGTCTTCTACAATTATTTTCCTTATTTATAATTTGAATATTGACGAGTAAAAATAATTGAAATTTACCTATAATAGAATTTGAAGTATCGGCTTGGGTAAAAAAGAGTTACCACCAACTATGGATACTATTTAAATACTTAGAATTTAATTTATCTCATACGAAAAATAAAACAAAAATAAAATATATTTTATTTACTTAAAATTATAAATTTTATCTTGTCTACTCATATAAGTAAAATATAGAAAGAAATATTTTTTAATATTTCTGAATTTGTCACGGATTACTAGTTTCGTTCTTTAACGGTTTTCTAAAAGAATTTTTATTCTTGACAAATTGAATTTAAATACACTTCTCATGTCACATGGACAAAGTGTATTTAAGTTCAGTTAGTCAAGTAGATGAGTATTTTGCCACTATTCTCATGTCACATGAAAGAAGTGTATTTTAAGGTCAAGTAGTCAAGTAGATAGAAATATTTAAAACAATCAATAATTTAAAATCGAAACTAATCGTTCACGCCAAGTTTGAGAATGTTGGGTACGTAGCAAGAGTTAATGGAAAATGGAAGGAAGATGAAAATAGAGGAACTTGGAAAGTTGAGAACTTGAAGAGTTGGAAACTTGAAAAGTACTCTTATGCTTTAATGAGAAGACATTTGTCCATCATCGGTGGTAGAAAGAAAAATAGGAGAGTTTAAATATAGAAACACTCCTATTAATTCTTAAAAGGGTTGGAAAGAGGGACCCTTCGTGCCGTCGTCGCTCGCTCGGCTTCGGAAAATGATCGATAGATTATTCTTTGGACAAAGTTTATTTTAATTATTTATTTAATTAATTAAATTAAATGGTCTAGTTTCAATTATTTAGTTAATTAACCAAAACATTTCAATTAATTAGTTAATTGATTGAACCGACTCGAATTCGCGCGCGACCTGTTTTATTTTATTTCTTTCCCATTTTATTTGAATCTCCCGCCGTTGGAAGTGACTGTTCTGAAAGGTTGCAATTTTCAGGAACAACCATGAGTGTTTGAAAGATTGCAACTTTCATGAATGGTCGTGTGGATTCTGAAAGGGTTGCAACCTTTCAGAATCAGTTCTTCTTTCCTATAAATACATAGATCCTTCAGTTTTTTTCCTTACAATTTTTTCTTGATTTTTTCTTCTTCTTCTGCACAAAGTTTTTTCGTGTACTTTACTGATTTTGAGTGGTTCGCTGACACCAGAGTTTTGGTTATCAGTACGTTGGTGATTGAGATCATTCTATCCAGTGAAGACATATTTCAAATCAAACCTCAACTACTATAGGGGAATAATTTCTTTAAGGGGACACTGTGCATTCAGTGGGCGTGACTTTTTCGTTCTGTCTTTTTCCAGATTCTGGTAAGTTTACAGATTTTAGTTGTTGTGAATTATTTTTTGTTCTTTTGATCTTACTGATTCATTGAACCTTGGTTACTGTTTCTGTAAAGTTGTTCAAATCAGTAATTCTGTTTTTAACACAAATTGGCAACAAAGGATATTTTCAATACTTCTCTCTTAAACTTAAATGGGATTAACCAAAAAAAAAGGAGAATGCTAAAATATGTAATCGAACTTTGAGAAAACGTTCATCTATGTCATCTATAAAAAATTTGTCTTATCTATGTCATTTTTGTTTGAGAAAAAGTTCATTCATGTTATTATTTTCTAACTGAAAAAAAAAATTTAGTTTTGTAAAATCATTTTTACACGTGGTCAATTATTATTCGGCCACGACATTAATCAAATCAATTTTTTTTAAAAAAAAGATTCTAATACGCTATCGAACTTTGAGCAAAAGCTCATTTATGTCATTCGTTAGAAGTTTGACATATCTATGTCATTTTATTACTCCTTTTGTCCAACAATACTTGTCCATAATTAACTTTGCACACCTCTTAAGAAATTATAACTAAAAGAATAATTTTACTATATCAACATTTGAATATAATGAACACAATGTCTTGAAAAATATAATAAGGACATAACATAATTAATGACAAAAATAAATTAGAAACTAAATATATAATTGTACATTAATTTCATAAAGTAGATAAGTATTGTTAGACATTTTAAAATAGTATAATAAATAATTATTATTAAATAAAAAGAGTAACAAATAATGATATAAATTATTTTTTCAAATAAAAGTAAACAAATGAACCAAATTTTTAGCGTATAACATATATAATATTTTTTTAAAAAAATTAATGATATATTTGAACTTTTCCATAAAAAATAAATAATCTAAAGATGATCCTGGTGATGTTTGAATCATCACTTTGGTTCAGAAAAAGAGGAAAACTTTGACGTGTGGTTGTTGATTGCGTACAAATTTGCTATACTTGGATTATCCTTGTCTTGTTATAGTCAATTATTCGAAGAAGAGTTCGAAATCTAAATAAGTTAAAAAAAAAAATGATCAAAGTAAGTTATTATTTTAGAAAATAATTAAAATAGGCTTAGTGAAAGAAAAAAATTTACTTTATTTAATATTTTAAATATTTTTCGTTAGTTCATAACGAGTATATTTTAATGTGTAATGAAATTATTTCTTACACTTTATAAAATATTTTTCTTACACTTTGTAAAGTGTAACTTTTTCTTACACTTTATAAAGTGGAAGAAAAACTTACATTTTATAAAGAGAAATATTTTTCAAGTTTTGCTATTCTTATGATGCTTTTGTAAGTCGTACAATTGAGATATTTTTCCTATATATATATAAAAAATATATATCACATGTAATTAACTTAAATAAAAAATCAATTGTTGGACATACTGATAATTATTTGCATAAAAAATAGACGAGACATGAAAATTTGAAAATGTCCCAACATTTTTCGTCATTTTAAACTGTGAGGACTGACCAAAACAAATATCTAGTCCATAACTTGGAGCAATATTTCTATCTTGCTGAAGTAAACCGCTACAAAATATATAATAATAAGTAAACCACTACAAAATATATAATAATAAAAATAAAAATAAAAATACTCATATAAATTAATAAATAATCGACAAAATAAACAAATAATAATCGAAATATAATTATTGAGCATTATCATTCACTTTTTTTGAAAGTTTCGTTCAAATCAAAATCATATCGATCGGTAAGAATATTTTGAAATGATTCATGTTAGAAAATTAGTAGATTGAGTTATCCGAAATTCATCAACACTATTTTATGATTTTCTAATTGGGGATGAACATCAACCGATAAAGAAGAACATTGTTGGCTAATCTTAGGCTCCTTTCTAACATAGATTTCAAGTATTGTTAAACTTGATTTGATGTATGTAATTATTTTGAACCCTCAAAAAGTTGATCAATGATTCGTCATTATAGATAATCATCTCTAAAATTTGCTTGTCCTTGTGATAAAAATGAAGTAGGTATTTTTCGACTATAATCATAATAATACTATTTATACCCTATTCTTTTATAAATTGATGAAAGAAATATATGTTATCGGTTATTATTTTTTTAATTTTTATGATATGTCAAATCAATATAATTGTATGACAAACACTACAAAAATATCATAATGAGAGAAAACTTGAAAAATATTCCTCTTTGTAAAATGTAAGTTTTTCTTCCACTTTATAAAGTCTAAGAAAAAGTTCCACTTTACAAAGTGTAAGAAAAACTTACATTTTATAAAGTGTAAGAAATTATTCCGTTATATATTAAAATATACCCGTTATGAACTAACGGAAAACGTTTGGAATATTGAATAAAGTGAATTTTTTTCTTCCACAAAGCCTATTTTAGTCACTTTCTAAAATAGTGGCTTATTTTGATCACTTTTTTTTTTTGTGGCTTAGTTAAGTATCAAACTCTCTCAAGAATATTATTTTTTTATTTAAAAATAATATAATTTTAAAAGTACATATGATAATTAGTAAGATAAATTTAAAATCATACAAATAGTTATGAAATATTTTAAATATTTAATAACATATGAATTCTTCCTTACTTTCTATTAAATATAATTACATAAATTGAGATCCCAAAAATAATTAAAAAAAATTTTATTTTATATGAAGGTAAATATGACGTATATACTGAAATAATAACATCTTTGATGTAAATTTTATCTATGTATTTAAGAAATTATTGAATATGCATAAAAATTAAATCTAAAGTTTTGTTACTGGATCTTTTGAGTTTGTTTTTTAAAATTTAAATCTGCCTCTGATTGATGACTTTTAACGTCCATAGTCCACCACCATATTGGAAATATTTTTCACTATTGATGATTTCTATATTTTTCATTGTCAAATCCAAATGTGTGATTTAAAGAAAAAAGTAACAATATGATTACTTTGTGCATTAGCAGGTTGGTGGTAGGCCTCGTTATTATTAATTTGGTGATCTCCACAAATAAATTAGGCCATGAAGCATATGACAATTGGCAAAACTCTACGTTTTGTCTTTCTTTTATTTTTTTAGTTTCGATCGATATCTAAAGTCGATATTAAAATATGACCTAATTAAATTTAAATCACATCAAGATTTTATTCATATTTATAATTCAAAAATTTTGATTAAGAATAAAGCTATCTCTCCACCTGCATCACAATAATCCAAATTGATTACGTTTTACCTTCGAGCCTTGGTTGTTTATTTATTTATTATTATAATAAATGTCATTTCATTACGATCCTAAGACTTGTCAAATCACAATTGCACATGTCTTTCTGTTCAATAGAGATCTTCTGACACATCATACATAAAATTTAAAGACAAATATGATAATGTGACAATATGTATAAATTAAACTTGCATCCGACAATTGTAATAAATCGTATTGTTGGAAGTAATAATTATTTATGGTTATAAATTAATATGAGATCATCTATGAATTACTTTTGGTTTAGTTATAATTAAAGTATACGTAAATATATGCGTCATATATTTATTAGTTTGATGTAAATATAAATGATAAATATATTTTTTTTATGTATAAATTATATTTTAATTAAGTTTATCTTAATTCGCGCTATTTCAATTACAAGACTAAAAGCTTAAGACTTTTAAAAGTGTTGGTAAATACTATCCATCCACGTTAACCATCAGTGGTGGGTGGTAAATTAATCATTATTATGTTTGGGATTGGTCTAATTGAGGAAATAATGTAGTAATATTTTTAAAAATTAATTTGACTATTTTTGGTTGACCTAACGAAAAGAAAACATTAAAATAAATGGTAACTTATCAATTACGACTTCTTCATTATTCTTCCCCTAAAGTTGACTATGCTAATGACGAATAATCACATTTGGTTTAAAATAAAATTAAAAATAGGGAAAAAATGATGTGTAAAATTAGGTAGGGTTAAAATCAAAGTCTAGTGAAAAATAAAAATTGTAAAGAGTAGTGAATAGTGGGGTGTGGTTTAATACAAGATCATTTTATCACCTTACCTGTTTAAATTTATTATATTTTTTTTTAAAAAAAATTGAGAAGAAGCTCGAATATTTTTATATAAGTTTTAAAAAATGCACATATATTATATGAAATAATTTCTTCACACTTACATTTTGTTTGGATCATTGTTACCTATTGTTTCATAATGTATTGTATTGTATTATACTCTATTGTACTGTATTGTATGGTAGATATAATATTTGGCTAGACTGTATTGTTTGTTGTTGTTTAATAACATTTTAATTGTTTAATTTGATCGTATCGTACTGTATTGTAATTTATAAATTTACTAAAAATTCCTAATTATTCTAGGGTAGGAAGTTTGACTAGATTTAAAGAATTAAGATAAAGGGTAAAATAGTATTTTGAAATATTATGTAAATATATAATTGAAAAAAGAAATTAAGTAACAACGGGAACATACCAATTGGTTGTTCCATAAAATAGGGGTTTTCATTGTTATGTAACAACGAAATTTAACGATACAATACAATAAATTTTAAGTAACAATCAAAACAAACATTGTAGGTATAGTAACGATACAATACAATACAATAGGTAACAATGATCCAAACATAGTGTTAACGACTTGCTAATAAGAATAATCGAAATAATAAATTTTGAAATAGTAAGCAAAAGAGATTAATATAAATAGCATAACAATTAAGTGCGCATTTATCCAAGAAATTGGATTTTAAATGTTTTTTTTTAAAGAAAAAAAATGAAATTATTTTATAAGAATAAAAAATTACTCTAAATTTAAAAAAGAAGAATTTAAAAGTGGTATTATCCAAATACAACTTAGAGTCGTATTTAAAATTTTTATGATTAAAACCAATTTTTCAATAATGTGAAAAAAAGAGAAAAAAAAAAGGAAAAATTCTCAAGTAATCGAGTTGAGATCTTATTGAAAAATTTTCAACGAAGTTTAGGCAACGTCAACAAGAAGTTCAGAGCTCGCACATGTTACAACTATGAGCATGATATTGTACTTGTGACGAAAATCATGTCTTTTTAATCACCTTCTAGATAATGAACTCTGTATATATTATGTCTTTGATTTTCAATAAATTGATTGTTTTATGAACTTCAAACATAATAATTTTCTTACGGAACAAAATAAAACAAGTCAGCAAATGACTAAAAATAGGTGTAAACAATACTAAAATTTCCTTTTTTCCCACGGTAAGCGTCAAAACATTTACTATTAATAAGTGTGTAATTTAAAATAATAAATGAATTGATAAGTTAAAGAGAACCCAAATTATATCAATTTTTTGATGCTTAATGACTTTGTCAATAAAAATGATTAAATTAATTAACCAGAATAGTAATTTATGAAATAGTAAACGAAAGAGACTAAATATATCTTATTGAGCAATTTTTGATGGAACTATCAGATAACCTCACCGAGAAAGTAATATTTTTAATCAATCAAACACTTAGATAAAGTTTGAATTTTATCCGGATATATAATTTGGTCTTTTTATATTATTATATGTTTTCTCATAAAAATAAAAATTTCGTAAGTAGTAAAACTACTAAAATTGTTTCAATTCTTTATACAATCTTACTTATATAAAATCACATAATACACTATCTGTATTCATTAAAAATACAATATTTATTAAATTAATTTAATTCAATAAAAAAATAAAATTGAAAATAAATTGTAGTGCACTGATCCTTATTATAATTCTCTCACAGTACGGACAATCACTAACATTGAACTTACATTTCTTGATTATATGATCAAGAAGAAGAACCAATATTTTACTTTGAGCCATTTGTTGATCAATTTGATTGACAAATAATTTGATCAAAGAATATGAATTTGATTTGAATATAAATGGTAAGGTAGAAATTGATTTAAAGTAACAATAAATTTATATATGTTAGTGAGAATGATCATTATATGAGGTATAAATAATTTAAAAAGTAATGATATTTACATGTAAGATAAATGGTTAACAGATATAAATATGAATTTTATTTTTCAAAATATGAATTTATCGATCAATTTTTGTATTTTGAAAAATTCCAAAACATTATTTAATATTCTCAAATTACACTTTTTAGAATTTGAGATTTCATCTCATGGTTTGAAATTATGAAATGACATGTCAAAATGTTGGTTAAGAGCATGTTTGATATTGATACTAAAAACAACTTATTTTTAGAAGCACATTTTTCAAAAATGACTTTTTAAAAAAGTACTTTTGAAAAAAAATACAATTGTGTTTAGTTAATTCATTTAAAAAGTGTTTTCATAAACAAATTGCGTTTGTCTAGTCTTTTTCAAAAACTGTTTTTGAGTTCAAATTACAAAAAAAGAAGATAATTATTAACGTACCTCTAATATTAAAATTATTTATACGAAGAAACTGTTTCAGATATCTATGATAAAAAAATTAATCAAATTTTTATTAAATTATAGTGTATATATTTAAATTTTTAACCAATATTATACCTTTTTTGAGAGGCTGAATTTTTAATTTCTTTTTCTAATCTTGTAAAATAATTATTATATAAACTAAAACAATAAAATAATATATAACATTTTATATAATAATATATAAACCTAAAATAAATTATAAAATTTATATCTTATAAGAAATTTATTTAAACTTATGAAATATGCTCATTAATTATTAAAAAGTATATCGATAAATATATATACATGAAAAGAATATTTTTATTTCTGCTTAGGTTCTTTTTAAAAAAATAATAAATTTTTTTTAACTTCTTTCAAAAAATCAAGAAACCTGATTTTATTTCTATTTAAAAATATGATTTTACTAATTTCTCAAATAGTTAACCTTTTACTCTATATAATTAATAATTATCCACTATTAATTTAATTTAACATCTTTTAAGTTAGAAAAATGATATAAAATGAGAGAGTACCATGAAATTGGCCTTGTTTGAACGTCACATCCTCGCTTAGGCACAACACTACCCCACAAAACTAACTTTACTCACATCCGGCGTGCTTTCTCTCTCTTACCCTTTTTTTTTTCTATTTTAATTTTTCAAAATATCTAATTACATTACCGTTAGAGCTGTCAAAATGAGTTGGCCCAACCCAATCTTAACAAATTACAGAGTTAAATTGGTTGAGGCAGGTTGACCCTTTTAATTAAAGGGTCAATAAAAATAGCGGCTCAATCCAGCTTTAAGCGGATCACGGGTTGGGATGGGTTGACCCTTTAACCAAAAAATAAATAATATTACTCTCTTAGAAGGAGTATCTAAGAGTATCAGAATGTTGACGTTTATGAACACGACATCAATACATATAAATTTTCACTTATGAATCACACACTTCAGCGAACACTTACAGAAATACATTTATGAATCTCACACTTCGATGAATGCTACCAAAATACATAATAGTCAACGTAAGATTTAGCAAAAACATGTTGATAATTCAACCATTCCTCCCAAAAAAACAAGCTAGTTTAAAAGACTTGATTCTTTATGTTTTTAACATATTTATTGAGAAAAACTTTACAAATAAAACATTTTAAATATATATATATATATAAATACTTTTAAATATTCATAGCCGACGAGCTGGCCTCGGAGACTTGCGGTTGGGCCTACGAGGCTAGCGAACCAAGTGAGACTGAGCTAAAAAGCATCATTCCTGAATGAGTCAAAAAATTAGGACCAATCCCACTTAATTCAAGGATTGGGTTGAGCAGGCCTCGAGGGTCAAATCCATTTTGACAACTTTAATTACAGTTGATTAAATTTGAATTAACGTTAAAAAGGTTTTTGATATCACTCTCGTTTGTTACTCTCTCTATCCTTTCCCTCTTTTCTCTCTTACGCAGGATAAGATAAAATTCTTTCTAATAAAAATATTTTTATATTAAAAAAGTTTAAATTCAAAAAAATTTTCGATTAAAAATGAAAAATTACTTACCACTCTACTATAACTACTCTCTCTTTCCCCCCTTTCTCTCTATGCAATGGTAGATACAGTACAAAATGAAAATAGACAATCCACCTTAAGCCCCTTCTTAGGAGACTCCTTTTAGGTCCCCTCCCTCACTCATCTAAATCTTCAATTCAACAAGAGACAAAAACAAACACAAATCTTAAAATGATAAAAAGCTAAATCTAAAAGAGAAAACAGTTAAACAAAGACAAAAAAAAAAGTTCAGTTTTTTGTTGTAAGTTATGGTGGAAAAGGGTATAATCGACATTCCTTATTAATCCTTTATCTCTCTTACCTCCTTTTGTTTTTTTGTTTATGTTGTTGATTCAATCGGCACCCTGCAGTTTTCATCGGCGGCAGCAGCACCGGTGGTTTCTCGCTGAACCACCACCTTTCTAATGCCGGAGTAGTACTTTTTGCTTTCACGGCCTTGGCCGGACTTGCATTACCCGCCGCCGTCAGCTAAGTTAAAAAAAAAATCAAAAAATAACCGGCTAAAAATTTTCATTGTGAAAAGGAAATTACGTTATCACAGTTTCTTTTACGTCAATCTCACTTGTTGAAAACCCTAGAAATTTGTTGAAGAGTAGAGTGATTACTTTGTAAATGAAAGCTCTCAAACGAAGTCAGACTTCATCGTCTTCAAATTCACCTTCACCTTCACCTTCTTCAAATTCACCATCGACAGCGACGGCGACGGCGACGTCCACGGCGGCGTCATCATCCTCGTGGATTCATTTGAGATCAGTTCTATTTGTTGTTGCGTCCTCTTCACCAGCTTACTGTGCTTCATCTGATCGGTGAGTTTCTTTTCTCTTTGATCTGCTTCTCAGTTATTCCTATCACTGTAGTTTCTATATTCAGCTAGCATTTAAGTTAAATTTAGTGTATTACTCTCAGATCTCGATCTTGTGCTCTTTTTTTTTTTTTTAATGTTTTGCCTTAGCTATCTCAAAGTGTAAAAGTTGGATATTTTTTCAAATCGGTTGCTGAATTCAGTGTCCTCTATGTCTGTAGTGTTAGTCGATAGAATGATTATCTTTGTCTGTAATTTTGATTTTCGTGATTGTTGTGTTTGTTTCCAATTTGGGTATCTTCTTAGCACTTTTATTTGAACTCTTGATTTATATCAGCCAAAGGTTGCTAATTTACATCTGATCTCTACTTCAATTGTTTTAAGTAGTGTTTAGGTGATTGATATTTTTTTATTTGATTGTTTGCTGGCTGTATACTATATATTTTAGCTTACATATTTGACAATAAATATGAAGGCTAATAGCTATATATTTTTGGACTCTTGCTGCTCTCTTATTTTTTCCTTTTCTCCTCTTTGGGTAATGCAAACAGGACCAACTGTACATCTTTTAAGTTAAGAAAACATAGTACTATTGGCTTCTGAGGAGTGAGGATTGATTCAGTGGCAAAAGAATACATACCATAGTACTATGTGCTGTTGAATTATAAAAATTCTTTTTGTGGATACTCTCATGTTCTTCTTGCTTCTTGTAGGTTTTAGTTACTTTTTGAGACCAGTTTTGTACTTCCAATCCTATTAAACATTGCGAGGATAATTACTTGGTACACTGATTGCCATTTTTCTCATTTCCTCTGGATGAAAAAGGCCCTTTCGGAATTGGGATGCGATGTTCTGCCTTATGAAACACTTTTTATTTCTCTGATTTGTTATTTGTGGGATCTTCTTGCATCGTGTCTTTATGCGTGAAATCTGAGAAATCATTTGGTAAATGTTTTAACAGAATCTGATGCTTTAGGATAAAGGCATAAATGTTCTCATATATAGTCTATACTAGCATAAATCCCAAGTACTTAGGATTACAAAGCAAACTAGTACGATCTGCCAGTTATGGCTTGTTGGGCTATGTTGTTTGAACTGCATGACTGAACTTCTTACCTTGCCGTATCAGACAGAAGATTGATTATCCCCTCTCATAATGTTTCCTGCAAAATTGTCCCTCACATTTGGTTGTTAATATACTGGAATCTTTATTCACAGAGTTCAATAGAATCAAGTAAATGATAGTTTACAGGAAAAAAAAGAATTCTTTTGCGAAGTTTTATTTAGAGGTAATTGGCAATGCTTGTACTAGGATATTTGATTTAAAAAATGTATGACGTGAACAGTGGGAGGTAACAGAGAATTGACCTTTTTCTAGAGTGATCATATGATCGATACATGATATAGACTAACTATGTCATTCTTTATTCTATTTTATTTCTGAATAAAATAAAATAGATGCACATCTGCTTATTGGCTATTGCAAATCACACCAGTCAAAGATATATCTATGCAGAAGCATTCTGAGAGGTTAAGTTGTCCTTGTGTATAATCTCAATAAATTAATCAAATACATCATTGTTGAGTCCTTTGTTTCCTGCTACGACTTTCAAGTTGTTCAGCCTTAGCTTCTGCATAAAACTGTTGAAATAGGTTGTATCTGTAAATCTTTGTGATATTTCTCAAGTTGATTTTTTTATAAGTTGCTTGGCTATGTTGATTAAAGCTGAATTGGGGTAACTTGCTAGTCATCGATGTACCACGACTCAAGCTTTTGTCAGATAAATTTTAACAGTGCATAATTTAATTTTGTGGATCTTCCTTATTCCTTAGGCATCTTACTTTATTTTGTAATGAAGCCTGATAATGTTAATCTTTATTTTTGGGCTAGGTGTCTCTTTACTTCAAATAATGCAGCTAGAAAATGAAAATAATTTGTATAAGCTTATCATCTCCAAGATGTAACGATTATGGACTTGTGGTCATTTAGTTTCCTTTGATTTGATCTGTGTTTGCACTGGTGAACAATTTTTCCCTGTCACCTTTATGCTTTTCCTTTTTAGCTGGATTGTTGAAGTTGTGAAATTTTTAATGATGCTGAATGTTTTGTTTTATTAAATGGTAATTTGATCTGCTAATATAGTTACCTTTACCTGTAGCTGTCGTTTACTGAAATGTTTAATTATGGCTGTTTCATTTCAGAGGTCATCTCAAATCACCATGGTCTCATAGAAAGAGAAAACATGTCCTTTCACCGCTTCGATGGAGAAGCTTTTTTGCCCCCAATGGAAAGCTTCGTAATGGAGGAGTTAAATTTCTGAAGAAAGTTCGAAGTGGAGTGAGTTCCTGCACCTTGGTATTTTTTGAGAATCGCATTTTCCATGTATTCAGTTATTTGCATATTAGAACTTTTAATGTTTGTTTGGGAGTGTGAAAGGGAAGGAAAGCAAAATGAAGGGAAATGAGAAGAGGGGTTTTTAAAGAGAATCATTTTCTTTTCCTTGGTTAAGGTGAAAATAACACATTTTTCTTTTGTTTGGAGTCCAAAAGAGGAACGGAGTGGTGAACTGGAGTGTAGACTGCTTTGCTTATCAAAATTTCTGTTGATTTTCTCCTTTCCAAAGAGGAAAGAGAATCTTGTGGGACAAACTGCAGATCATTTTCTCTGTCAAAATCTTTTTCCTCTATTGTCAAACGCAAACCTAACAGCAGAAAACCTTACCATCTTCCTTTTCTTTCTCTTCCTAACTGTCCATGTAAGGGGTTGGTTCGTTTACTGAACTTTGTTTCTCTTATGCAGGGAGTTGATCCTAGCATCAGGGCAGAGGTTTGGCCTTTTCTCCTCGGGGTGTAAGTTTCTCCTCTCGTACTAGTTACCATTATTAAGATTGAAATTTGGTTCATTCCACACACTCCTTCCCCCCTTTCTTCTTTCACTTTAGTGGGCCAATTTAGTTTGCCTTACTTCCCAAGGGAGATGATGGAATTTCATTGTCCAGATTGATGAAATTTAACTTTCTTCCAGTTCTGTCAATTAATTCGTTTCCATAATGAGTGAGATACTTGGTGGTGTGATGGGCAGGCAATGTTTTTGTAGGGTCTCTGTTTGTCTAAATACTCTATGTGTCGAATTTTTATACTGGTGAAGGCTTGGGTCAGGGCTGATAATTATTCCTTGTGTCTGTGCAGCTATGAATTGGACAGTTCCAAAAAAGAAAGAGACACTGTAAGAAAAAAGAACAGGTAATGTCTCCAAATACATCTGCTCTACCTCGACAAAGGTGTCATACATGAAAATCTTTTTAATCTCTGCTTTTCAGTTGATAAGTTATAATCACCTTTCCATTATTAGTAGTTCCAATTCATTTTTGGACTCCATAGTCATACTCCTTAATGGTGCATAAATATCTGAATGCAGAAAGGAATATGTGATGCTTCGGAGGAAGTGCTGCCAACTACTGAGACACAATAGTGAAACCTTTAAGATGAAAGTGACGGGTGGAATCGGAAACAACGGAGACAGTGGGAATCTCATGGAAGGGATGGATTTCCCCGACTATGAAGATGTCAGTGCCCTGGAATCCCTCTCTAGTGGGGACCGGAGCCCATTTGTTGAGGATTCAGACAGTCACAGCAATTTAATGTTGGATGAATTTTCTAGTTCCAAACGAGCCATGGAGCCAAATGATGTCTCCGACTCTGAGTCGTCAGATTCTGATTCCTCTGTAGATCATGATGTGAATCATAGTTTCCTCTCTATAAGAAGCATGTATGATACAGCCGAATTGCATTCCAAGGTTGACTCGTCTCCTTCAGAGACAGAAGTCCAGAAACAGCCTTGCAATGCAGAAGATTTTGCTACATGGCAACGAATAATCCGGGTTGATGCAGTTCGTGCTAATGAAGAATGGATAGCATATTCCACACCTCAGGCTGGAGTAGTATCAGATGGTCGTGCACGCTGTTCTGCGCAGGCTGTTGGATTGAAGGACTATGATCACCTAGAGCCCTCAAGGATCTTCCATGCTGCTCGGTTAGTTGCCATCCTTGAAGCCTATGCGCTTTATGACCCTGAAATTGGCTATTGCCAGGGAATGAGTGATTTGCTTTCACCAATTATTACTGTGATGACAGAGGACCATGAAGCTTTTTGGTGCTTTGTTGGTTTCATGAGAAAGGCTCGACATAACTTCAGGCTTGATGAGGTTGGAATCAGGAGGCAACTAAATATTATTTCTAAGATTATCAAACATAAGGATTCACATCTCTATAGGCACTTGGAGAAGCTTCAAGCAGAGGATTGTTTTTTTGTGTACAGGATGGTGGTAGTGCTCTTCAGGAGGGAATTGACTTTTGAGCAAACACTCTGCCTATGGGAGGTAATGTGGGCAGACCAGGTCGCTATTAGGGCTGGGATTGGGAAGTCTGCTTGGAGTAGGATTAGGCAGCGTGCTCCACCAACAGATGATCTTTTGCTTTATGCAATTGCAGCATCTGTATTACAGAGGAGGAAACAAATCACTGAGAAGTATAGTAGCATGGATGAAATTTTAAGGGAGTGCAATAACATGGCTGGTCATCTTGATGTATGGAAGCTACTAGATGATGCTCATGATTTGGTGGTCACTCTCCATGACAAGATATAGACACCTTTTGCCTTCCAAAATTTTATACCACTTATTTATTCTCTTTGCTAAATTCAGCATCAGTGAGTCGGTGCTCTTCAAGTTTTTGTGGTGAGGAAGAACTTTCTACCTGACAAGTGAAAACATTGCTGCTGCTGCTCTTTTTGGGTCAGAGATCGGGGTTATCTATAACTCTCAACTCTGCCGAGTACAGGCACTGCTATTTTGCTCGATTTCAGTGTAGCCATTATTAGAAAGCCTGTGTTCCAGACTGTTCTACCATATGCTCAATATATATCGTTTAAGTTCTCATTTTTAATGCTTATTAGAGTTATAGTTATAGGAAAACTTATTCAGACTGGATATGTTGTACCTATTGACCAACTTGCTTGGGATCAAGGAGTGGGGTGTTGGGTTGGGAGTCGTGTGGGCAAGCACGAACTGGATCAGTTATATATATTTAAGTATCCGCTGTTGGTCACGAGAGCCTTAGAACTGTTTGTCATACTTTTAGCAGTTGGGATGTAGAATGGTTGGTGTTTGGTTTTTGACTTTCGAGTGTGCTAAGCAGAAACATTGAAAGCCTTGTACTGTTTGTCATTGTTATCCTGTTTGCCTGTAACTTGGGTCCGGTGACGGAACAATAAGAACATTACCTTTCTACCAGAGCTGCCAAAGTGAAGATACAACCAGGGGCAAGCTTCTGATTGTGCACAAACTGCATGAGCAGTTAATTCACAATATCACCATGTTAACAACCCTTCACAAGTTACCGCCACGGTAGCTTCAGATCAGGTATTAGATGTTGTTCTCCAAGGAGATAGCCTAGGTGTTAAGGCATAGAATTAAAAGCCTGGAGACTATAGGTGAAGAAATTCATCTCATAGGGCTCAACTACTTATAATTCAAACTCAGCTTACGAGTTAATCGGTTAGCTGCAGCTATATTTTCTAGAACAGACTGATGTAGCACAGAAACTACTCAAAATAGAGAAGGCCGTCTGTCAAATAACCAGTGAAGTCTATTGTTTACAACATCGAGGTCATTAACTGTGAAGCACATACAAACTGATAATCATGGTTCAGCTACTATAGCTCCTATGTAATTCAAATAGAAAGCATTCTGAATATTCAAATTAGATTGTAATGGATTTACTTCTCCTTGGTGTAGTGTCGCACAGCAAAGGCTAAGCCCAAAATCAAGAGGGGCACAAGGATTTGCAAAATTTTGATAACAAATTCTGAAGTCTTGTCTGGATTGTATGGGGCTTGTTGTGGAGGAATGTAAGCACGTTTTAGAGGAACTGTTGACTGATCAATATCTCCAATGTAATATTTATCCATCATCTCCCTAGCAGAATCACTGTGGCCGACGTCTTCAAAGTCATTTGTTGCATCTTTCCCTGTCACACAATCAAATGAATTTCACATACCAGGCCTGGCCATAGAGAAATGCATTAAAACTCAACCAAGATAATCTAAACTTCGTGAAATACTCGGGCATTACCTGTTGCTGAAAGCAAAACTTCATCACCACCTGGATGATCTTCCATAAATGGAGTCACATCATACACCTGGACAGCAATTTAATATCAACACATCAATCAATATTTGCATTACACAAGGAGAAAAATAAGGACTTGGATCCTCAAATGGAAGACATATGATTTGGTCTAGATAACATAGGAAGTATCCAAGAAAAAATCAGACAGTCAGGGGAAGTCGGGTTAAAACATATTTCATGCCGTAAGTAGCTTAAAGAATAATGTCCATTGTGGAATCCTTTGAGGTACTCCACAGTTGGGCTTTCTTAGTCTCCAGCAGTTACTGCTGACTGGCTGGAAATAAAGTTGAACAATTATATTAGATGTACGTTCTAAAGATTCTTCGTTTTAACAAATCAGATGCATATTAAATTTATGTTGTGAAGATCAATCCCTTTTTGATCAAATGAGATGAAAGGATCCTTGTTTTATCAGTTTACTCTATGTTTCAACAAACTGAGTCAAAATTGCTGATTTCAAAGTCACGAACAGGCAGGGGAAGTCGGAACTAAGACATGTTTGACATAGTTAGCATAACACAAGTCTAATTTACCTTTCCATAAAACACACTCCTAATAGGTTTAGGGCTGTGCCACTCAGACCGAGAGACACATGACCGACAATGCTTCATGTATCTAGAGATCTTCATCTTTGAATCAACACAACATTAGAAAAATGTCATCTGCTTGTCTTTTACTACGAAATGCTTATATATGTTTCTGTTTTTTGCAATAAATTCTTTAATGTGACAAGCCTATTTTCAATATATGAGACATCACTCACAATTTCCTAAAGAGGTGAAGGGACTATTTCTACTAGATAAGTGGTAAGAAACTTCCTAGCATAAGGAGAAGATACAACAAATGTAAATTTTCAGTTAGTTGAACCATTGTATTTTGCTTATAGTATGAAAGTCTATGTAACCTTAGTCAATCTGTAGATTGTTTAGTTTATCCTCATTTTTTCTTATCAAAGTTAGGCCCATGTGGACCATTCCCCCTATGCTTTTGTAACTTCTTGAATGTTTATAGACATGGTAGGGGTTAAGCCTAACCCCCCACACTATTAAGGTGATGGCATAAAATTAAAAAAAAAAAGTCAATTTTTTTTGGGGTAATATGATATCTACCAACCCCTGATGTTAATCAACACCAAGAGAGAAAGCCAATTTTATGTTACTAAGATAAACCTTCCCAGCATGAGCAACAAAAAAGTTGTCTCCGACTGACCTATAGGTCACAGATTCGAGCCGTGGAACATGAGGTAAGTTGCCTACATCACACTAAAATTGACAAGGTAAAGTTTAAGAATAGTGAACAGAACAACTAAGCTTGCACAAAAACAAACAATTCAACACCTACTTAAACAAAAACCATATCAGATCAGCAAAGCTATCCCTATATGCACAAACAATTCGATAACTTCAATGAACATTACTTTCTACAACCCCAATTTTTCATCTCAATAAGTTGAATTAATGGCCAAATAAGAGAAAAAAAACAAAACCAATCAAGAACAACAAGATTCAAACTCATCACGATCTTAATAGCTCAGTTGATTGTCTATCTGAACTTTCACCTCGGTTCAAACTCATTAATCATAAAAATACATCTGATAAGAATACTAAAACATCTAACCTTTCCACTGATAATAAGCCAACAATCTTTGGTCTTGTTGTGCTTTGCAACCTCCTCAAATACATGAACTTTATGATCTGACCCCATCTACTGAAAAACCCCAAATAAAGTTACAAACTTTTAACACATAAATAAGCAAATCAAAGAGATTTAACATAAGCAAATCAAATATAAATGGAATTTGTATACTCACACAACAGGATTTTTAGTGTCTCTTTGGATTCTCCAAATCAATAAACAATTTTGAGTAATATTTATAGTGGTGGAGATGTTGACAGAGAAAAGAAATGCCCTTGAAATTTAATGGAAATTACAATCTTATTTTCACGCCCATGGTTTATTGGACTCGAGTGTGCCACACGCGCATCAAATAAATTCTTTGCCGACCGGGGGTAGTTGGGGAGTTTTTTTATTTAGTATAAATAAATGAACTTAAAAACAATGACTTTTGTTTTTTTTAATTACGTCAAAAAGTTTTATATTTTTAATTTTTTATTTTAATTGTTATTCTATCCGATGTTTATTATTTATATTGAAATTTGTTTGAATCTGAATTTATGCTCAAAAATTTCAAATCCATTTACTTCCTCCAAATTTGTGTTTTTTTTATACTAAAAAAGAAATTTAATGCTCAAAATATATTGATTAGGTTTAGGGTATATGTTGGAAAAAGGGTTAGAATTTTTTCTCTAATTACAGGGAGAAAATAAAAGAGAGAAATAACTAATGGTAAAAATATTATTAGAATTTAAAAAAGAATAAGAATTGTTTTTATTGAATTTAGACAAAAGAATTAATAATACAATTACAATTACGAGAGTGTAGATTTATATGATAGCATTCAATATTCATGTGCTAATTTGTTATTATATTTTTGGTATCTAATGGCCAAACATATTTTCACTTGATTTGGTAGAGAGAATTTTTAATTAATTGGCAATTTATTTTAATGGGATTTTTAGGACCTTTTATTACCCATTCAGAACTTGTGTTGATAAAGTAATTTTTTCTTATTTGGCAGCTTGTTTTTAATGATCTATATTTCTTTTTATAGGGCGTAAAAAATGAGCTTAATTATAGCTAATCCATCTAATCTATTAAAAATTTTAGGAAAAAGTTTCAAAATAATTATATTTTAGCTTTTAGTGGAACTCCTTAGCGACATAATTTTATTATTTATTTAAAACGTTATTTTTTTAGTATGTCAAGGGATTAGTTATGTGTTTATTTTATTTTGATTAATTTGAAAGAATACAAATAATTAATATCATAACAGAGAAAATCATAGAACAAAATAATTCAATAAAGGTAAAAAAAGATTTTAAATACAAATTAGTTACATTCTGAAAAGAGCATAAATAGTCATCTTTCTATCGAGCGTTTTTTTGCTTTTTTCTTAAGAACATTAGTTTGTCTTCCGATAACTTTCAAAGCTTCATCAATTTGAATATGACATATTTTTTGTTCAAAATTTTTTAAAATTGACGACTATAAATTTGTCACACGAAATTTTTAAAATTGACGACTATAAATTTATCGCATCTTGGGAATAATCGAAAAACAATCATGTGTTTTTTTCGATTTTTTATTTCTATGGATGAGATATTCATATGAGTACAAGAGTATTTTTTTTTTATCGATTGAATTAGTGAAATCTTTTTATGTTATTGGGATTTATAGCCTTTTTTAGATATTTTGGATTCAAATTATGATGTATAATGAATGAAATTGTTTATTTTCATTTAGTAGCTGTTTTTTCTATTTGAATGCATACAATAATTTGTATCTCATTGAGTTAATGTAACTAATCGATCATGAACTATACGTTGAATACAATAATATATGAATACAAAAGTGAGATGAAAATACAAAGTTATAAATACAAAATGAAATTAAATATAAAGTCGTGAATACAAAAGAAATACTTTATTCATTTAAAATACAAAGTGACTTTGATAGTGAAATACAAACAAATCGATCATGAACTATATATTGAATACAACAATGTATGAATATTGAAGTGAGATGGAAATACAAAGTTATAAATATAAAATGAGATTGAATATAAAATTGTGAGTACAAAAGAAATACTCTTTTCATTTAAATTACAAAATGACTTTGAAAGGTAAAGTACGCACATAAATACAAAACTTGTTGGTATACAATTAGGTTGAATATAAAATAAAAGAGAAATACAAAACTTGTTCACATATAAATTGAGATTGAAATACAAAATGAATACCCAATAAAATACAAAATTTTTAGGATGAGGTTAGAACAAATAAAAATTAAGAAAGAAATACAAACATGTTGGTATACTAATTGAGATTAAAATACAATGTAAAAGGAAAAAATGTAAATTTTTTTGATATGTAGATAGAATGAATACATAAATAAACAGTTGATTCAGACATTGTAGACAGACAAATATAGATGTACTATAAATCAAACAAAATAAACATATGAATGGATTTGTATATTTTAATAAATCTGAAATATTAAAACGAAATCAGAAAAAAATTAAAAAAAATATTTGATTGACTAAATATCTGAGATACATAAATATTAGATGAATATGTAGATAAACTTGCATAAAAATAGAAAAAAATGATAAAAAATCTGTAATATGTACAATGCGAAATATAAACCATAAACATTAATATTGAAATCCATAATATGTAGAATTCGGAATAACACCATAATCGATGATTTTAAACATCAAATCAAAATAAATAATGAAAATTACCTTTCCAGTCGATAAATCCACTTGAATTAATAAAGAGATTTCGTTTAACAATAGTGAAAATTTCTTGAATAACATATATATTTTGGTGAACAATTTGTGAGTATCTTGAAGAAAGAATCTGAAAACGTGAAAAAAGGATAGAAACGTGAAAGGTGACGAAGGAAGGTTAATGGGTATTGGTAACTCATTGGTTTAGAATTTGGTCTAATGTAGGTGTTCTTTCATAAATAAAATTAATTTTAAATACTATAATTTGAATATAGATTATTTGCTAAAATATTGTCATTCTGACATTTTAAATATTTTTTTTAAAGTATTGTTATTTTGACTAAATATGTTAGGTGTTATGATTTAATTGGTAATTTTCTCATGGAAACTTTTTTAAACAACAATATTTTGATATTTAATAGGATCCCTTAGTAATACTTTCAATATTTATTAAAAAGGCGGAATGGTCTGGTGGACTCTTGTACTTGTATCGATTTGTATTTTGAACCCTTCTACTTATCCTTTGTAATATGGACCCTTAAACTCAATTAAAATGATATTTTAAAACCCCTTCAATCATGTGTGTAGCTCACTCTCCTTTATATAATTGACATTTCATATCCACGTCAGATATATTAATGCCACATCATAATTATTTCATAAATTATTTTTAAAAATTATAAATCAAAATTATTTAATAAAATGTAAAATAATAACATTTTAATTTATTATTGGCATTTCTAATTCTCCCTATTTTCACTATTTCACGACAAATAGAAAGCCATCACCGGCGGCAGCGCCATTTTTGCCGGTGAAATCGCATATACTTTCTCCCTTTTTTTTTCTACCGATCAAAATAGCTCATAATCTTTGATATAAATAAAACACAAATTGATCAATGTTTTTAGGATAAAATTGAACAAGCAACCCAACAAAATATCTAATTGTTTCTCAAGGATCTCAACATTTGCAACTACATGTTGGTAAATTCAAATTCACCATCTACTTATCTTCTTCTTAGGCCTCAACTGGTTGTTGTGCCCACACTTCATAAAATCTCCTGATTGTACTTCCTAGCTAAAGCCACCAAAGAAGGCTCAATAATTCCTCCACGAAGCCTCAAATGTAAAGTGGACTCTTGCTCGATGTTATAGTCAGCAAGAGTGCGACCATCCTCTAGCTAGCTGCACACCATCACTATTTTTTTTTCGCTCCAACCTCCATAGTAACAACAACCTAAGCCACCTAACAATCAGATCTGACCAAACCTTTCGTAATCCAACGCCGACTACTATTTTCTCACCCCAAATTACTTACAAAGACAATTTCACACCAATCTCTGCTGTGTAACTCATCGAAATGTACCCAACATTCGCCTGAGATTTTCTTGGGTTATCAAAATTGGTGGAAAAAGACAAGTTTAAGGGATTTGAAGGAGACGATTGTTGTGAAAGATTGAAGACTGCGACCTGGAAACTCCCATCTCCATCTTCTCGGCGTACCAGAAACCCCTACGTTGGTCGCCGCCTCCCATTCTGCCGGAAAAAAGGCCAACATCACTCCCAATATAGCGAAAAACGGACCAGCCGTGTCTCTCCCTCTCACACCACTAATAATCGCCAAGAAACTTGATGTCACCAAAGTGCCAATTCCAAAATCGGGCTAAAGAAGATAACTATGGTGTGGAGAAAAAAGAAGAAGAGGTTGGGCAACGATGGGTTGGGGGGTTGCTAAAAAAGTGATTTGGTGGGGAAGAAGAGATTCTTTTATTTTTTATTTTTTTTTATCATATAAATTTAATAATTTAAAATTTAAAGCTTAAAATATGATGTTCACTCTCTTTAAATGTGTGTAGTCACACTCTCTCGTCAACTCAGCTATTGTAATGCCACATAAGCATGGTCAATGGTCAGAGGGGTTTAATATGTTGTGTTTTATTTAGTTTAAGAGTCCATATGACAAAGGAATAAGTAGAAGGGTTCAGAATACAAATCGATACAAGTATAAGGGTCCATCATACTATTCCGCCTTATTAGAAATGACAATATTTTAGTTTGTTATGGGTTGATTTATGTTTTTTTTTTTCTATATTTAATTTAACGTAATATAATTAAGAAATAACAAACTAGAGAAAATCAAGGGAGGATATTTCAAATTAAATTGAGTTACTGAAAAATCTTTATTACTTTCGTTACAGAAGATTATGAGACCTAAAATAGGTGGTCTCTTCCTTATCCCTAAAGGTCATTATTTGTCCTTATCTTTCAAAACTAGTTATTGTTATGAAACTTTAATATAATACCTTAGAGTTTTATCCATTAAAAATTTTGATTTTTTAAAATTTACAAATTTGAACACCTATAGGTTTATATGTTATTTGGCATACTTTTCTCATAATTTATTTATTTTATTTGCTAGAATTTTGTATCCTTTCTTAATCGTATCCATTCCAATATGTATGTCATTTGTATTTGTATTCATTTTTGTTTTCATGTTGTATTTTTATATGTTATTTGACATACTTTTCGCACAATGTATTTATTTTATTTGCTAGAATTTTGCATCATTTCTTAAATCGTATTCATTCCAATATGTATGTCATTTGTATTTGTATTCATCCTAGTTTTCATGTTGTATTTTGTATAATTAAATTGTATTTCTTTATTAGTTCGTATTCATTCCACTAGGTATGTCAAATGAATCTGTAGTTATTTAAGAAATATATCTGTAATCATTTTTTTTTTGTGTATTTTATTTTTCTTTTCAAAATTATGTTTCCTTTCCTAAGTCGTATTCATTCTAATAGATATATTATATGCATTTATATTCATTCAAATTTTTATATTGTATTTTGTATAATGATATAAATGTATTCATGTCACGACCCAAAACCGAGCCGCGACTGGCACCCACACTTACCCTCCTATGTGAGCGAACCAACCAATCTAACCCTAACATTTCAATATAATATCAACAGAAAGTATTGCGGAAGACTTAAACTCATTAATAAAACCCAATTCAATAACTTCTAAAAATTCAACATCTATTATTCCCCAAAATCTGGAAGTCATCACCACAAGAACATCTATGATCAAATTACTAAACTAAGAGTATTCTA
>NC_028642.1:45366108-45441566 GCF_001406875.1 Solanum pennellii | reverse complement strand
CCTAATTAGCATATAATTAAGTATAAAAGATGGCAATAATAACCCACTAATTAACTCAAGGTTACCTCTTTTAACCCCCAAGTAATTAGACTTATTAACATTAACCCACTAACTTTATAATTAAAGCAGGAATAGTCCAAAACGCCCCTTAAATTACTAAGCAGAAATCCGACCCAGCCTGGGATTACGCAGCCTGTGACGGCCCGTCGTGCCTGCGACGGTCCGTCCTGCTGCTTCCGTCACAAAGTTCAGAGACTCAATTTCCTTGAAGAGTCTGTGACGGTCCGTCGTGCCCACGACGGTCCGTCCTGCCATGTCGTCACAAAGTTCAGAGAGTCGATTTCAGTACCCAATTTTCAGAATTCTAAGTGTTTTGGAACGAGGCACCCTCGACGGCCCGTCGTGCCCATGACGGTCCGTCGTGGGTTCCGTCGACTTAGACAGTTTTTCCAGAAATAAAATCTGCTACTCAAAACGACTAAACAGGTCGTTACAATTCAACATCATATTAAAATAATGTATTCAACATCAAACTAAATAAACATATATATGAATTTCTAGAATCTACAAAATCTGAAAAATTAAAAGGGAATCACAAAAAAATTTGAAAATTATAAATATATGATGAATATTTAAAACAAAATCACCTGAAAATTTGAAAAATTTGGCGGAAAATCCGTAATGTGTATAATCGGTGCTTTAAACATCAAATCAAAAAAATAATTTTGGATGATGAAAATTACCTTACCAATCGAGAAATCTGTTTGAATCAATAAATAGTTTTAGTTTAACAATAAAGAATTTCTTATTATTTATATGATAACATTCAATATTCATGTGCTAATTGTTAGTATTATTATTTTTGGTATCTAATGGCCAAACGTATTTTCACTTGATTTAGTAGAGAGAATTTTTAATTAATTGACAATTTATTTTAATGAGATTTTTATGACCTTTTATTACACGTTTAGAACCTGTGTTGATAAAGGAATTTTTTTTTATTTGGCAACTTGTTTTCAATGATCTATATTTCTTTTTATAGGGCGTAAAAAATGAGCCTAATTATAGTTAATCCATCTAATCTATTAAAATTTTAGGAAATATTTTCAAAATAATTATATTTTAGTTTTTTGTGGGACTCCTTAGCAACATAATTCATTATTTGTTTAAAATGTTATTTTTTTTAGTTTGTCAAGAGATTAGTTATGTGTTTATTTTATTTTGATTAATTTAAAAGAATACATATAATTAATATCATAACAAAGAAATTCATAGAACAAAAAAATTCAACAAAGGTAAAAAAGATTTTAAATACAAATTAATTACATTCTGAAAATAGCATAAATAGTCATCTTTCTATAAGCGTTTTTTTGCTTTTTTTTTCTTAAGAACATTATTGTGTTTTCCGAATAATTCATCTGATAACTTTCAAATTCATCAATTTTAATACGACATATTTTTATACGAAATTTTTTAAAATTGACGACTATAAATTTGTCACACGAATTTTTTAAAATTGACGACTATAAATTTGTCGCATCCTGAGAATAATAAAAAAACAATCATGTGTTTTTTTTCGATTTTTTATTTCTATGGATGAAATATTCATATGAGTACAAGAGTATTTTTTTTTATCGATTGAATTAGTGAAATCTTTGTATGTTATTGGGATTTATAGCCTTTTTTTAGATATTTTGGATTCAAATTATGATGTATAATGAATGAAATTGTTTATTTTCATTTAGTAGCTGTTTTTTCTATTTGAATGCATACAATAATTTGTATCTCATTGAGTTAATGTAACTAATCGATCATGAACTATACGTTGAATACAATAATATATGAATACAAAAGTGAGATGAAAATACAAAGTTATAAATACAAAATGAAATTAAATATAAAGTCGTGAATACAAAAGAAATACTTTATTCATTTAAAATACAAAGTGACTTTGATAGTGAAATACAAACAAATCGATCATGAACTATATATTGAATACAACAATGTATGAATATTGAAGTGAGATGGAAATACAAAGTTATAAATATAAAATGAGATTGAATATAAAATTGTGAGTACAAAAGAAATACTCTTTTCATTTAAATTACAAAATGACTTTGAAAGGTAAAGTACGCACATAAATACAAAACTTGTTGGTATACAATTAGGTTGAATATAAAATAAAAGAGAAATACAAAACTTGTTCACATATAAATTGAGATTGAAATACAAAATGAATACCCAATAAAATATAAAAATTTTAGGATGAGGTTAGAACAAATAAAAATTAAGAAAGAAATACAAACATGTTGGTACACTAATTGAGATTAAAATACAATGTAAAAGCAAAAAATGTAAAAAAAATTTATATGTAGATAGAATGAATACATAAATAAACAGTTGATTCAGACATTGTAGACAGACAAATATAAATGTACTATAAATCAAACAAAATAAACATATGAATGGATTTGTATATTTTAATAAATCTGAAATATTAAAACTAAATCAGAAAAAAATGAAAAAAAATATTTAATTGACTAAATATCTGAGATACATAAATATTAGATGAATATGTAGATAAACTTGCATAAAAATAGAAAAAAATGATAAAAAATCTGTAATATGTACAATGCGAAATATAAACCATAAACATTGATATTGGAATCCGTAATATGTAGAATTCGAAATAACACCATAATCGATGATTTTAAACATCAAATCAAAATAAATAATGAAAATTACCTTTCCAATCGATAAATCCACTTGAATTAATAAAGAGATTTCGTTTAACAATAGTGAAAATTTCTTAAATTAACATATATATTTTGGTGAACAATTTGTGAGCATCTTGAAGGAAGAGAATCTGAAAATGTGAAAAAAGGATAGAACCGTGAAAGGTGAAGAAGGAAAGTTAATGGGTATTGGTAACTCATTGGTTTAGAATTTGGTTCAATATAGGACTATTTTCATAAATAAAATTAATTTTAAATACTATAATTTGAATATAGATTATTTTTTAAAATATTGTCATTATGATATTTTAAATAATTTTTGTAAAGTATCATTATTTTGACTAAATATGTTAGGTATAATTTTTTTAAAGTATCGTTATTTTGACTAAATATGTTAGGTATTATGATTTAATTGTTAATTTTCTCAAAGTTAAATTGGTGTTGTATTATTGAGGATAGTGTACCACATTTATGAAAGTTTTAGTGATTTTTGATATTTTAATACAACAGGCTTTTTAAATTTAAAATACCAAAATTATGAAAATTTTAGTGATTTTTAATATTTTATAGCAATAGGCTTTTTAAAAGTAAAAGTAATCGAATCAAATCAAATCGATAGTAACAAAATAGATTGAATTATATTTGATTTTAATAATTAAATGTTGAGATTTAAGGATTTAAAAATAATATATATTAAAATAAGGTATAATGTGAATTGATAAATAATAAAGGAAAAAAGGAAGGGAGAAATAAACTTTGCTAACACTTTTAAAGAGTTTAAGAAAAAAGTCTCCCCTGATTATTTTTGTGCAATATTTTTTTTTCAAAAAAGTACAAATATTTTAAAATTTCACGAAATTGTTGACTAACATACACTGCTCTTCACAAACAAGTACTTGTTGACTGTTTAATCAATGACTATAACTTTTGAGGCTTTGTTTGGATTTTGAAAATAAAAAATTAAAAAAAAATGTTTTTTCATTCACTTTTGCACTTTATAAATTTTTTTTCAAAGGCAAAAATGTAAGTGTCCAATGTGATTTTGATCCAATTTGTGGGTTTGTCTGAATTTTGTAATTTGTATTGCCACTATTGTAATAAATTTTTTGTCATTTTATCCTATGAGAGAGTAACTCAATTTCTTGAAATTAAATAGCGAGAGGGTTGTAATCTCTTAAAAATACTCAAGCAAATTGTGAGCTCAAAATATTTAGAATTTTCAGTATTATTGAATATGAACTAGATTTTATAAAAATGTATATGAATTCTATTTAGCATCTACCAAAAACTTATATATACCAAAATGTTATCGAGTGTTTATTATACATACTCATAATACAAAGTTGAGAATAAAAATAGATACTTGAATCAGAATCATATATAAAGATAATTTTATGTATGTATTCATACACATACAAAATTGACATAGTATGTGATTGTTCGGAACAAATTTTCATAAGCACTAAAAGTTAACTGCAAGCAAAATAAAAAATAAATAAATATGATTTTCATTGATGAATCTTTGTGAGTATAATTATGCTCTTCTCTTGATTCTTCTCTCCTAAGTTTCTCCGTGATGCGAGGACCTTCAACAGCGTATTTCTCGAAATGTTAGATGATGTAAACCTCCTTGAGATGTATTTGATCTCCGAGAACGTCGAAAAGGACTTCATTGTTGCAAGTGGATCTCCGGGAAGAACTCTGATGATCACTCCTTCAAAGAGCTATGTAGTTGATATGTAGCTTATGTAGACCTCCTCGAGATGTGTTTGATCTCTGGAAACGTCAAGAAAGCATTTCGTCGTTGCAAGTCGATCTCCGGAAGAACTATGTTGATTACTCCTTGGAAGAGCTATTCTCCAATTGCAGAATGCTTGTTGAAGAGTTTTCTTAATCCCCTCAGAATGTCATCTCCATCCCCTATTTATAGTCATTGGAGGTGAACAAGATTGTGTATTGACCAAAGGATGTCATTTTGACAGTGCATATTGTGATTGGTTCTTGCACTTGATTGAGACTCATTTGGACACTCGACATCACCTTGTTGGTCTTGGATTCCTAGTCACTGTGACATGTGATATGAGTTTGGACTTCAAGGTGAAATAAACTCTGGACTTGAATTTAATAAAAACTGACTTATTTATTTTTAAAGCCCCAAAGTAATCATTCAACCCAAATAAACATGAATTTAGTCTAAATTTTGTATGAATTAAAACTAATAAAATTTATATATCTACAATGATTCATTAATCAAAACATGGGTTTGCTGCATAGTTATACAATATTTAGTTTGTCATACCCATATATCTAGCGCATTCAGACGTATGTATTTTAGTTATATTTAAAGCATATATATAATTATGTGTACTTTAAAAATAAAATGTAACTGAACCTAAATTTTAAGAGTAGATCACTTGTCTAACAGCTACCTTTTTTTGAATTATATCTCTTATTAAAAGACAATTTCAATAAGGTATCTTGTCAAAATTTCAGTATTATCGTGTATGGATTAAATTTTATAATAATGAATATAAATTATACCTTTTTGCATGTATCTAGAACGTATATATTGTATATAAATGCTATTGAGTATTTACCTTTCATTAAAAAATGTATCTAGATTAGATTATATATATAAGATAATTTGATTTACAGATACAGAATCAACATTGTATCAGATTCATCTAAACTATGATATAAGCTTATTACATGATTATTGTGTATAGTATCAAATTATGTCTGAACAATTTTATATAGTATGTATCAGATTCATAAAGTGTATACGTATCATATCTTAGATACTGCCGCGAATGTATTAGATACATATAAAAATTTGATGAAATACAAATAGATACATATCGGATACATTATTGATTCATGAAGTATGTATCTGCTATGATGTATAATTATAACAATGTCATAATTACCACTTTTAGGAACATTGATAATAACAGTCGAAAAATATATTCAACAATAAAATGTATGTATATACCTGAAATCCAAATCAAAAGAAGGTTTCTTTTAGTAACTTATTGTTGATGTGTTGTACCTCTATTAACAATTATACTGATTAAAGATTTGTTGGCCATCAAAGCAAGTTATCAAAATTTTAAATCAATGAACTTTTAAGGAAAGATTTGCATGACTATTAAAACTTAGAAGAAACTACATAGTAATGACTATAGAAAAATCAGATACAAGACTTAAATAATGGATAAAATGAATTATGAACCTCAAAATTGTATTGCTTTATTTACATTCAAATATTGGTGAGTAATTGAAGAAGTATGTGGAGGGGAAGAAGGAGAAGAAAACTAACATTATCACTCAACATTAATCATTAATTACGTGAGCTGATCTTTAGTTTGTATAGTTAGCCACGTTGTATATGTATAATTCGCGATATTTGTATAATTTGCAACTAACAATTTTTTGTTTGATTTGTATTTGTATACGATAGTTTGTATTTGTATATAACAATGATTTCCTTTGTTTTTCAGATTTGTCATCATATATATTCAATCTTTTTGTATGCAACTTTTTAAAGTTTGTATAAACGTATAGTTTTTGGATTTTGTATAATATAATTTATATAATGTAATTTGTATAATATATTTTGTATAATTATTTAAAGTTCATATGTTTATGTTTGTATCAATTTGTTATTTCGAGTTTTATCATATTTGTATAATTTTAGACTTTATATTACTCGATTATACAAAACAAGGTAATTATACAAATATACCTGCGAATTATACAAAGGAGATGTGAATTATACATATTATTGTCCTCTCTCGCACGCCTCTCTCCTCCCTTTCCCAATCTCGCTCGTCTCTCTCTTCCTTTCCCAATCTTGCTCGCTTCTCTGCTCCCTCTCCCAATCTCGCTCGTTAAAATATACAAAGACGTATGTATAATATACAATTATCTAACTGATATACATATACAATTCACCTTTTTCCAATTCTCTGCCCTATCTCGGTCGTCTCTCTCCTCCCTCTCCCAATCTCATTGCCACTCACCTCCCTATAACAAGTAGCTACAAATCGTAATTAGCAAACTATAGCTATGGCGCATAATTAGGATATTTTTAAGTGATTATATATGAAAGTTCCTCATATTTAAAAGTATAGATTAAATTTGTATATAAGGTATGGATGTTTGTGTTACTATTTAGTTTTATCTTCTTCTTTTTTTTGTATATAGTACAAAATTTCATATATTTGGAGCTAATTGTATCTTATCACGAAAGTTTTTCAATTTACAAAAATTCAAAATTTTCATTGTTCTCAGATACATTCCTTGGTTATCCAAAACACCGCAGATGATACATTACTAAATGAGGGGAATGTATCTGAAAGGGGATAAAGATATATCTAAGAGAGAACATATGTTTAGCAAGAGGGGATAAAGATGTATCGGAGAGAGGATAGTGATGTATCGGAAAGAGTTTTTCGTTATTTTTAAAATCGTCGAGTATTTTAGAGATTATGATATCTTTAGTTGTGTATGTAATATTATTTAAAAAGACCATTAGAAATGGTGGTGTACATCGGTCGGCTCATTTCAGTTTTATGTATTATCGACTTAAATACACTAAATTTATAACCAAATTAAACTAACAAGATTCTTTTTATCGTTTTTTTGATTATTGATTTTGTTCCATAACAGTTCGATTTTCGATTTAACCAATAAGACTTCTTCAAAAATATGACTCGATAAGATAATCTAACTTTACAAATGTTCATAAAATAGAAATAATAATAACTAACATCAAAAGTTCTATAAAAGTGTAACACAAAGAGAAATTAAGAGAAATATAATTTTTAATTAGATTTTCACGTTTTGTATAATGTTGAGTTGTGAACTCAAAGTCAAATTGGAGGCTAAAGAAAAAAGAGAATAACTAGTAAAGTATGAAAATTTATATTTAATATATATGTACAAATAATAAAATAAATTACTATAATTTTAATAGATTGTCAATTTACCCAATAATCTCTTTATATAAAGTAAATGAAGGGCCAAGAAGAGCCAAAAATCTCAAAAAAAATAAAGAACACATTCTTTTGTCTTGATTTTGTTTGAAAGGACTCTTCTATACTCATGACTATGGTCTGATCATTACCCCAACCGAGCCTCTTTTGTTCCAACAAATTTGATTTTGAAAACAAGAATGTTGTAGTATTTCATTTTAATTGAATAGTTAATAGGGAAAAGGGTCTGATATACCCCTCAACTTTGTCATTTAGAGCTGATATACCCCTTGTTATGAAAGTGGCTCATATATACCCCTACTTGTAAACAAATGGCTCACATATACCCTTTTTCTCTAACGGAAATGGAAAAAAAATAATTTTAATCTAAATTTTTATTATTTTTTGCTAAAAAATATAATCCCATATGAGTAAATTTAATCCTTGTCAAACATATTTTTTTTGACTTTATTTTGTTTCAATGACTAATTTATCATTATTATTTTGATAATTAAATTTATTTATGTTTCACTAATATTCTTGTAAAACTAATCGTAGATGACCAAATTTTTTCTTCGAATACGAAATTAAATTACAATACACACAAAAAAAATAGTTTAATTTTTTATTCTTTAAACTAAGGAATGAAAGAAAAAAACAAAATAAGAATAAGAAATTCAAATAATTATAATAAAAGAAGTCAAAAAATAATTTATGGATGAAGAAAATTAAAATATACCTTGAACTTTGATTATAGAATCATATATACCCCTAAAAAAAATTTTAAAAAAAATTAGAAGTAATAAATATAAATTTAAAACTAATTTTTTTAACTTCCGTTAAATGAAGGGTATATGTGAGCCATTTTGTAACGGCAGGGGTATATGTGAGCCGTTTGTATAACGGTAAGGGCATATATGAGCCACTTTTATAACGAGGGGTATATCAGCTCCAAATGACAAAGTTGAGGGGTATATCAGACCCTTTTCCCTAGTTAATATTCAAGCAACAAGAAAAAGATTCTTTTTTTTCCACATTAAGTCAAATAAAATATATGAAATATAAAATTCGATCCAAAAAAGTCTCATTTTTCTTTCTGTTTTTTGATTTTATGTTTACCACCTTGCTAGACTAAAAAGAAGAAGTTGTCGAGTATTTCACAATGCATTTTTTATATTATGATTTTAGTTTCTTTAATGAATCTATCTTAATTACTACAATATCCCTATTTGATAAAAGTTGCATTTGTATACGATAATCAGACTGTAGCGAGTATAGTCTAGTGGTAAAAGCGTGATTTGTTCCATTATCCCTTAAATAGTTAACGGGTCATTTATTGAATTCGTATTGCAATAAAAAACTTTATTTTTAAAAATGATTTAATTATTTTTCTCTCAATAACAAATTCGAGAACAAATACATATTATCGTAATTTGTATCAACTCTTCGCATACAAAAACTAAACCATAAATTGAATCAAATCACAAATCAAGTCTACCCGAAAAGAACCCGATTAATAATTTGATTTGACTTAATTTGATATTGGAACAATTAAGATTTTGCACACCTCTAAGTAGAACATGTGAGGACCGATTGTGTGATTGTGGCCCAAAAAGAACGCCGCCAAGAGGTTAATCGTCGTTGAAGGGCATTTACGTAAATTACAATCCTCCCCGATAAACTTTCTGAATCGTCAAAACTTTTCTTGATAATCAAGACGAGTCTCTCTATTATACAGTGTAAAAAATTGATACCCAAATCGCCTTAGTTTCTTCATCCAAAAACTGAAAAAGAAACCTTCTGAAACAAATCTTGTAGGATGAAAAGTGGTTCATCAGAGACCAAATTGTTACAAGAATTGATTCTTTATGCCGCAAGCGCAGCTCTTAGTTGTCTCGTATTGTTTGTGGGGCTCCGGCAGCTTGACCCGAATCGAGAGGCATCCAAGAAGGCTCTTGAACACAAGAAGGAAATTGCTAAGCGATTGGGTCGACCCCTCATTCAAACCAATCCCTATGAGGTCTGTTTTTCCACATTTAAATTTGATGGGTTTTTAATTCTTGATGGTACGAGCTTATGGGGCTAATTCCGCATTTAAATTTGATGAGTTCAATTCAATTTATAGGTTCTTATAGCTAAACCCATTACATTAGTGAAATTGTGGTTTCAAAATTTAATAATTTTTTAATATGTTAGTAATCTTTCACATGTACCCGTTGAGTGTATCTGCTACGAGAGAAAAGAGCTTAGGTAGGGTACACGCAAGAGTGTGGCCTAGTCGTCAATGATGTGGTTGAGAGCCCTAAGGTGTTAGGTTCAAATCCCAAAATGGAGTCAAAAACACTAGCTGATTTTTTTAATCTTTCTTAACCTTGATGCCTGGTGGGAGGTGACAGTTATTTCCTGGAATTAGTCGAGGTACATGAAAGCTAGCCCGCTCACCACTCAATGATAGAAAAAAGAGCTTACGTAGGTGACATGGTAAAAATGCTGCATCTAATTGCTAGTTGAATAAGAGTAAGCTACTTTCCTAATGTTAGCTGGTAGTTTGATTTTGGATATTTCAGCTCCTTGAAGTTATTGTTTTGGGGCTTAATTGATATCGGGGTTTATTTTTTTTTTTTTAAAAAATGGTTTTTTGGTTTGAGCTTATGTTGAAAGGAACCGTCTTTTCTGCATGCATGTGCTTATTTGTGTGTGAGATGAAGTTATGAGCAATGGCATACCAACCCTTGCAGATGAAAGTTGTGCGGTGATTTCAGTCTTCAAATCTTGATTAATTTGGCAAAGATTAAGATTTAGATGTTCACTTGTTATCAATTAATACTAGTATTTATTTCGTGTAATCCTTCATTACATTGGTGAGACAACTCTTTTGTTAAAGTAATATTGATGGTGTTGGCTGTGTTGAAGAGAGTAACCTAGTTTTCAGAACTTGTGCCCTTATACTTCTTGTGAAATTGTGGTATTTGTGTATCTGACTCAATTTTCTGAAAATTTGGTTTAAATGATATTTTTCAGTTGAAGATGAAAGTGTACTTCTGTTTTTCTCTACCTGTCTGAATTATTTAGAGTATTGAACAATGCACATTATATTTACTTCTGTTATTAAGATCATTTTCCTATTGATTTGTCAGAGCTTCCTCTCGTGCTCCATCTTAGTACCTAGCAGTATGAAAAACCTGTGATATATGAAAATTTAGGTTTAAAAAGACAGATCAGTTTATGTTATAAGGAGTAAATTTAAATTCAAGTAGAATATTTCTTTCTTGGCCTGAATAATTTCAAGAATCAGACTTTGTAGAATCTTCTAGCTTAGTAAAAAATGATCATTTTCATATTGAATTCAATCATTCTCATTATTGAGATGGGATAACTTATGTCTCTTTTGTACATTGTGTCAACAGGATGTGATAGCCTGTGATGTAGTGAACCCTGATCATATAGATGTGGAATTTAATTCCATTGGCGGGTTAGAATCCATTAAGCAAGCATTATGTGAATTAGTAATTCTTCCCATGCGAAGACCTGAGCTGTTTTCTCATGGAAAGTTACTCGGCCCACAAAAAGGAGTCTTGCTTTATGGACCACCTGGGACTGGAAAGACCATGCTTGCCAAAGCAATTGCTAAAGAGTCGGGTGCTGTTTTTATTAATGTGAGAATATCAAATTTGATGAGCAAATGGTTCGGTGATGCACAAAAATTAGGTGAGTGTAGCTTTTGCTTCTAGTCTTGCAAGGTTCATTTCTTAGTATTATTCTATTCTCGGGTGTGTTGCTTGACTTGCTGAAAGTCACATGACTGCATTATATTTTCTAAATATTGTTTCAGTGTTTGTTATTGAAGCGCTCTACAAGCATTATACTGTCCAAAAGAGCATTAGTACTGTGTCATGTAAATATATCTCACAAGGAAGTTGCTTGTTTGCTGGTCCTTTCTACATTCATGATTCATCTACACACTGACATTCTGCATGACCTCAACATGAGAGATGATCTGCTAATTTTAGAAATCTCTTTCAAGATTTTGTGATCGATCGGAGTTCTTTTGCTGTGAACACGCTGTATGAACTAGTGAAGTTGGAGTAGTAAAAAAACTGGAAAGCCTAGCTTTGTTAGTAGTTATTAGGAAAAACTTTCAAGATAATGTCGTCTAAAACTCTAAATCACCGATAGTAGCTTGATGATATTTTTGAGGGATAAACATAAACATCGAATCAAGACTTCTTTCTGTGAATTTTTGGATAGGTCGTGATTCTTGGCTTGCTCTATTGGATTCGTGAAATTGCCTGCTATTGGTTTATATGATGGATCTGAAATAGGAAAAAAAGAAGGCTTGTCACACTCGAGACTAGTTTTAGACTCATTATGGTTTAGCATTGATGTTATCCAACCCTGGAACATTTCAAGCTTTCAATAATGTCTTGTAGCTTTTTTCTTAGCTCATTAAATTGCTTTATTGCAGGAAGTATGTCATTAGCTTGTTGACATGTTTATATATTGTTTGAATTTTAGTTTCATCTTGCAGCTCTTTTTTTACCTTTTAGCAAGACTTACGAGCTTTAGGCATCAGTAAGGTTATCCTTATATAAAATGATGGCTGTTTAAATGGCTTGTGTTAAGTGCAAAGAATGGCAAACCACATCACTAAGGATTTTCGGGAGTAAAATATTGCAAGAATTACAAGAAAAAGTAGATAATAGGATTTGATGTTTTATAGCCTTGTTAATCTACCTTACACGGACACTGGCTCAAGGGATGATATGGGGTATTAAAGGTATTAGTCATTTTTCAAAAAAAAAAAAAAACACTTGAAATTTAAGATATATAGGTATGAATAGTATATATATTATCTTGTATATTACGATATAGTTGTACACTTATCTAGCTTGCTTATCAAAAGAAGTACACTATCCTGGCTTAAGCATTTAATTTTGATTATGAAAATTAAACTGGCTTCTCTTTACCATTTAGTGAATCGTAAGCTTTCGTACTTCCTTGCTTCGTATGTTTTGTTGCTGGAATTAGTTTATACTGTAAGTTCCATGTCTTCTATCAAGCCACCGGCTTACATATAGTCGAATGATAACTCATTCACGGTCATCAACTTATTGCTCCATACAATTTTATTTCCTCACAGAAGTATCAAATCCTCACACACATACCCAAAAAAAATCCTCACAACAGGGATACCTTCGTCTTAAGACCAAAAGTAATGTAAGAAAAGTGGCACCCAAGTGCGCGGCCTAGTGAAGGCAATAAAAAAAGTCAGGTGATTTTTTTTCCATCTGCCTAAGCCCTAGAGAGTTAACCCGCTAGTAGGTACCTGGAATAGTCATTGAACAGAAGGCCCACCATTGTCATCCAAAAAGAAGGTAAGAAAAGTGAAGCATTCATCACCATGGATTCTTTGGCTGATTTGAGGGTTGATTTTGGGTGGAAAGGTAGAGAGTGGAGTTAGACCTGATTCCATTGGTTCTGGTGGAGGGGAAGGGCTGTAGGTAAGAGAATTGCTTTTGTTGAAGAAGCAATAATAAATAAGCTCTTGCTCATTGAATCTCTCTCGACATGTGAAAGCTATAAACAGTCTACTAAGCCAATACAACAGTGCCATGTGCAAATGTGGATGCACACCCAATGGATTATTGGATCCATATTAATGTACTTCGGCCAGATGAAGAAGACTGGAACATACTGAAATAAAGGAGTGTAAATGATGCAGGCTAGATTTAAGGTTGCATTGTCCATGGAGAACCCATGGAAACTAACGGGCTTTCATTTGTCTAAATAGCAATATGGATTCTCGAGGAAGGAGAAGTGTGACCTTTGTCATGCTACAAAACTAGGATGCCTAGAAAATTCGTCTCAGATTCCTCATGAACAGCCCTAAGTTGAGATTATGTAAAGCCTTACACCCATAAGTATCATATCACAGTAATAATTATACGATGAGGATGCCCTTTAACTTGAATTCTCTGTATGATGGCTCATGTGGATGATTTGTATATCCGTCATGTCTTGTAATGTCTTAGAAGTCCTTTAGTTCTATATAGTGTTTCAACATGGTGTTATACTTATCTAATTTTGATGATCTTCTGAAAATTGCAGTTGCTGCTGTATTTAGTTTGGCACATAAACTCCAGCCAGCAATTATATTTATTGATGAAGTTGATAGCTTTTTGGGCCAGCGCAAGGCCACCGATCATGAAGCATTAACAAACATGAAAACTGAATTCATGGCTTTATGGGATGGTTTTACCACAGATCGTAAGTAGACCGCTGAATCATTGAATGCTTTACCAATAGTTTTCTCCCACCTAGCGGAAGAAATACACGCATACATATGTATGTATATAATGTGTGTGTGTGTGTGTGTCCACTGTATATGTATATGCTGTAGAGAGGAACTGATTGGTGAACTTTATATCACTTTATACTCCTCAATCCTAAGATAGTTGGTTTCAGCATATAAATCGTCACTATCCATTTCTTTATTTTGAGGATCCATCATAATTTGAGATGGTCCATCTTTTATCTAAGTTAATGTGGTCTAGCTACTGTGTTTTGTCGGCTTTAATCATTGTCAAATGCCTGATGTAGAGAATGCACGAGTGATGGTTCTTGCTGCAACTAATCGCCCATCTGAGCTTGATGAAGCAATCCTCCGACGTCTTCCTCAAGCCTTTGAGATTGGGTTCCCCGACCGTAAAGAGAGAGCAGAGATTCTGAAGGTGATTCTGAGGGGAGAGAGGGTGGAAGATACCATCGACTATGACCGCATTGCTAGTTTATGTGATGGTTACACTGGTTCAGATCTTTTTGAGCTCTGTAAAAAAGCTGCCTACTTTCCTATCCGTGACCTTCTTAATGATGAGAAAAGTGGAAAGCCTTCCGCGGTTAGTATTGTGTTATTTAATGTTTTGTTGAAATGCTAAGTTGAATTTGTATTGGCTTAGAAATATAAGCAACATATGGCTTATCTTATCCATTGATACTTGTTGCTTAGGGTTCCCAAAAAAATAGAAAAATGAAGGGAAAAAGAAGATGAAGATTGCTTTAAAATATAAATTTATCTTTTGGGGGGTTATGAGGAACCTTGGCTGATCAACTTGAACTGCTCTAGGTTTGAGCTGGTCTGTACACTGCTGACATTGAGGGAGGCATTGATACCTAGAAAAGGAACCTCTTATAGATGTCCGTCCCCCTCCTTCATGGCTCATTAAAAATAGTTTGTGCATATCTGGCCTTGTCATTTTCCTTTAATTTTACCTCAAACCTTTTTTTGTTGACATACCCAGTGGCCAGTGTAATCCTAAAAGTGGGGTCTGGAGAGGGTAGAGTGTATCTTGGGAGTTAGGGAGAGACTTTCTGCTAGACCCTCGGCTTAAGGAGACAAAGCAAATACTATGGAAAGCATGACAAAGTATTCTTGAAAAATAGGAAGGATACTACAACAAAATCGTGCAACAATCGAAGTAGAAGAGATAGTAGAATGTAACAGAAATCGGAGGACAAGAAATTGCAGGAGAAATACTATGACTACTTGTAAGGAAGGATAATCAAGACGACACTCTTCTACCTACTAACCTTCTTACCTCAATCTGTTTCCTCCACAACCTCCTATCTATAAGGTCATGTACTTGGTAAGCTGCAATGCTCTACCAGCCAATTAACCTTCTACCCTACCTTTTACCTCAACTCTGATTTTAATATGTCCTTGAAGAAAAAGAAACACATTATCAAAAAAGGTGGAGAATCCTTTCTTTTTTGTTTTGTTACCTTTACCCCAAAAAAGCAGCAAGTTTGCAACTGCTACTGTGATATAGTTAGTGCTTGACCCTGGATTAGTGGACTTGTAATCTTGAGCTTGATGAATTGTAGCACCTATTTGTGATGTTGATTTCTGTATTGAGAAGATTTGCCAGGAAAAATTGTCAGCAGTGTGTTTGCACGGGATTGTTGGAATATGTTTGTTTTTTCTATTATCTTCACAAGATTGTCATGGGACGAAGCTCTTTGGATGAATATATTTTTATTTTTCTTTTAGCAGGAGCCAAGGCCATTATCAGAATCAGATTTGGAGAAAGTTATAGCTACATCAAAAAAGACACAGGTTGCTGCAAATGAATACAACTCCTTACGTTCACAACTTGTTGGATTGTCAAGGCAAACAGATACAGATGATTATCCAGTCCAAGCTGCTATCAGCGAGCTATCCAAGCTTGTGGTTTCTCAAATTTTGAATCTCCAGGCAGAGAACCAAGATTCTTAACTGCCACTAGCAATTGCCATACAGTACTATGGACTGTAAGATTTTGATAGTTTCTTGGTTATGCCGAGTGCCAATATGCTTTCTTTTCAAGCACCGTGCTGCGTGCTGTTATCTACCTTGTTAAATTTATAACTCTAGTAGTCATTTTATCATTGCTTGATGTTCACTGCAAAGTGTGAACTGTTGTATGCTCATCTAATGTGTCACAAGTACCCGAGCTATACATAGGCGGTTAATCTTATTTTTCACTTCATTTTGGTGGTGCCAGGGACTTGCATGCATATATGGGAAATTGCACGGTTCTTTACGGCTCTGCTGTGTCTTGGAGAATGTCGTATTCAGGTTTTCTGCTAGTGTATTATAGAGGGTATTGATTGACAGACTCTATTTTTGCCAGGTGAAGTTAATGTTCAAGCTATAATGTACAATATATTAGGCTACCTAATATAGTTAGGTCTTGCATCCTCTATTAAATGAATGATGTTGTAGCTCTACAGTCTAATTCAATATCTCATTTCTCCCCTTGTAGATGTCCTATCTTTTATTTTATTTTTACAAATACATCTAAGTTACAATATAGCTGCAAAGAATTAGGTTAAATTTTTTTCTTTACACTAACAATGAAAAAAATAAATAAATAAGAAACTCGAATAATGATAATCAAAAAAGTCAAAAAATAATTTTTGTATGAAAAAAATTAAAACATACCATAATCTTTGCTAGAAGGATTATGTATATACCCTTACATGAATTTTTTAAAGTTAAAAGTCAAATAAATAAATTTTAAACTAGTTTTTTCACTTTCATTAGATAAAGGGTATGTGTGAGCTTCTTTTGTAATAATAAGGGTATATGTGAGCCATTTGTATAACGATAAGGATATATATGAACCACTTTAATAACGAGAGGTATATCGATTCTAAATGAGAAAATTAAGGAATATATCAGAACTTTTTTTTTTT
The DNA here is from genome assembly GCF_001406875.1 of Solanum pennellii. Taxonomy (NCBI): domain Eukaryota; kingdom Viridiplantae; phylum Streptophyta; class Magnoliopsida; order Solanales; family Solanaceae; genus Solanum; species Solanum pennellii. The sequence continues at coordinate 45,424,621 of NC_028642.1, read as the reverse complement.
AAAACTATTTTTTCAAAAAAAAAAAAAGAAGATTATAGTCAGTACTGTCTTCTAAGTTAGAAAATGCCATTTCGGCCTAACCATAAAAAACAGACAGCCCCCTGTCCCATTCTTCATCTGCTACTTTTTGGGGGAATGGATAGAAAATATGATCCAATTTCCAAGCATATACATGTAAAACTTTTAGAATTTAGAGGTGTTTTTAATTTGCTAAAGTTTACCAATCTTTCCTGATGTCAGACTCTATACCGAATTTCAGCCTACTCTTAGTGGAAGTAGTTCATGTTGAAATGGACAAAGTGACCAATATAGTTTCCGAATGAAATGAGCCTGTAGTGCTTGATTTGAATTTAGTCAGAGCTCCAATGTGGATCTCGGAGGAAAAAGAAAAAAATGGACAAAGTGCATGCATGCAGTTGAAACTTGATTATGTGGTCAAACAATTCCGTCCATTTCGCAATATAATATTTGTGTTGTTTTAGTGTTTAGTGATGGTTGTTGACTAGTTAAATAGAAAATTTTAAGGAAAAGCTTAGCACATGCCAAAGCTATCGTGAAAATCATGGTCTTTAACTCTTAAATATGTCAAAACAAATTAGAAGAGTATGCCAATAATTAAGGATCTAATAAGAAATTTACAGGTGAAAAGTTCTTAAAACATAAAAAGTGTGATTCCCTTTTAAAACGGTAATTTAAATTGCAACAATTATAGGTTATATAAATGATTGAAAAATCATAGTAAAAATATAATAAACAACTACTTTATCTTAAAAGGTTGATATAAGCCTTTAACCTATCATTCTTTCTTAAATCCCACTTCGGGTTTATTGAGTATGTATTGTTTTGACGAATGAAAAAACTAAGTACCAATGATTGAAAAAAGACGTATAAAATTTAAATTTGGTCGACTATATATAACATGCTATAGTCAATACGGACGAGTATGAAATTAAAAGTATCAAATATCAATGTATAAAAAACGTGATTAAACTTTAAAACTGGAAGTAGCTGTATATATAGCTGCTGAAATAGAAAAAAATGCTCCTATGTACATCCTGGTCACAGTCAAATTGGTCTAAATACGCTACGTAACGATGAAAATTCTGCTCATCTAATTATTAGGAAAGAAACTAGAAAACACATTTATTGTCCTACTATAAACAAGAATTTTCCAGTAGGAAAACACTGACCATAAAAATGAAATTATGTTCATCGTATTAATTGTGTAAATAATTTGTATATCACCTGAGTTAAAATTTTATAGATCATCAATGCATATAATTTTTTACGCTATTAAATCATTTAAAAGAATATTTCTAAAATTTGATATCTCAAAAATAAATGTATTACAATCTTATAAATGCACTCACTTTATTTCATATTAATTGAATTTGTGAGACAATAGACATATTAAAAAAAAATTTAAAAATATAATTTGAACCATAATTTTCAATTGCTTTTTGTGAAATCATACATATTAACTTTGTAATTAGTACTATAATTTATCTTGAATATATAAAAACATTGAACATCAAATAATGAAAAATATAATAAAGAGAGTAATATAAAAATTAGACTAAAAAGAAAGTATAGATATATATAGTCAGATAAGCACGGCTAGTGGCCGCTAGTGTACAGAGATATTAAAAAATTAGAAAACTATATGAAAGACAAAATCCATATTCCTTATTTGACTATTTAAACCTACCAATTCTTTTGAATACATTAATTAAAAAAGAATTAGCAAACCAAACACCTAAAGCCATTAAAAAATACTCCCAACTTTTCATTATTCAACATGGCACTTCACTAAATTCTTTAATACTTTGGTTTTATCACTCTTAATTATCTGCCCATCATTCTAGTTCATCCCACTTTTTTGTGTGTGATTATTCATCATGTTTCTGTATTTGTTAGCAATTATTCCTTTGTTTTTGCTTGTGAAATTTGTATCAAAAACATCTGTACTTCATATTTTCAAGAAATGGTTGCGTTTGTTGGAAGATAAATTCTATGTTTACCAGTTCTACAAGGTTCCCCAATTCAACCACAACATGCAGGAAAATCAACTCTATCGGAAAATCAGTACTTACCTGAATTCTTTACCTTGTGTTGAGGATTCCGATTTCACCAATCTTTACTCCGGAAGCAAATCCAATGATATCAACCTCGTTCTCAACGCCGATCAGAAAATCGTTGATAATTTCCTCGGTGCCAGAATTTCTTGGATCAATGAGAAGGATGAAAAAACCGGTGTCAGATCTTTTGTTCTGAAGATAAGGAGGAAAGACAAGCGTCAAATTCTTCGGACTTATCTTCAACATATTCACTCGAAATTCGACGAAATTGAGCAGAGGAGAAAGGAGGTGAGATTGTTTGTCAATGTAAACGATGAATCGAACGGAAACGGAAATGGAAACAGACGGTGGATATCAGTGCCGTTCACTCATCCGGCGACATTTGACACTGTTGTAATGGAACAGGATTTGAAGAACAAGGTCAAATCCGATTTGGAAACGTTCCTAAAATCAAAGCAGCATTATAATCGAATTGGCCGGATTTGGAAACGGAATTATTTACTTCACGGACCTTCCGGTACAGGAAAATCAACGTTCATTGCAGCAATGGCAAATTTCCTAAGTTACGATGTGTATAACATTGATTTATCAAAACTTTCAGACGATTCAGATCTGAAACTACTTCTATTGCAGAGCACGAATAAGTCTTTGATTGTTATCGAAGATCTCGACAGTTACCTGTGTAACAACTCAACAGCTCTAAGCTTCTCTGCGATTCTCAATTTCATGGACGGAATTTTTTCATGCTGCGGTGACGAACGAGTTATGATATTCACTATGAACAGCAAAGATCAAATTGATCCATCAGTTCTAAGGCCTGGAAGAATTGATCATCACATACACTTCCCCTTATGTGATTTCAACGCATTCAAAAGTCTAGCTAACAGTCATTTGGGAATGAAAGATCACAAGCTTTTCCCAAAGGTAGAGGAAAATTTTCAAACCGGGTCGGTTTTAAGTCCGGCTGAAATCAGTGAAATCATGATTTCAAATCGGAGTTCACCGAGCAGGGCATTGAAATTAGTGATTTCTACTCATCAGAGTAAAAGCAAGCTCATCACTTTGAGGACATCCGATAAAATTGAAACGATAAACAGTAACATTGAGACCGATGTAGCTCCTAAGCATCCACTATGGTTGAGCAAATCTAGATCGGTTCGACCCGTGGAGAAATCGGGTGAGTTGGATAAGTATCCACAAGGATTGATCAAATCTAAATCGGTTCGACCCATGGTGGAGTCGGGTGAATCGGGTACATTTGGCAAAGAAAGTGTAAACGATCTTAGAAAGTTTTATGGACTTATAAGGATAAAGAGTAGTAGGAAGAAATCTTTAGATTTTGATACCTCAGAAAAATAAATTCTAGGCAAGATATTGGTTAGCTAGTTAGCATGAAGATGCATTTGTTCAATTAGGTGTGACATCAATTTTAGTTTTGGGGTTCCAACAATTAATGGATCCTTTGTTAGAGAATCATCAATTTCATTAGTGTTATTCAATAATGAAAAGTAAATTTAGAGCGAGAGTTTTAGAAACTTATTGATGTGTTTGATGTATTTGAACCTATGGTCTTTCGAAAATCGTTTTTCTACTAAGATCTACATACATTCTACCCTATTCAAATCACCACTTAGTGATCTTTCACTGAATATGTTGTTGTAGTACTGATAGCTCTATATAGTATTACCTCCTTTTAGTTAAGTAAATGAACTTTATGTTAAATTCATCCCATTTTTTGGTCAACTTTAGCTATTCAATTGTTACAAACAATTGTTAAAAAGGAATAGTAATTGGAGTTGAAATAAAAAATTTGGTGGTTGACAAATTGGTAAGATTTGCAACCATTTTTTACTTTGCTATATTTACCTATGTCATTAGTGACATAAGCATGGTTTTATCCTTCTATGAATAGAGTATTCTTGCTCATTTGTAGAATACATTGCTCATTTGTAGAATACACCAAGTTAGAGAGAAAAAGTCATTTTGAGAGCAAAGTGAGGTATTCCATAGACTATACAAGAAAAATAGTCTGTGAAGAAAAATAGAGTGTGAACGATATTTTAGTAAGGTGGAAACCAAAAGAGTGTTGTTCCTTTTGAGTGTGTAGTAGTCACTTTGAGTATTGTATTTGTGACTACACTGTGTGAAATTCCTTACTATAGTGATATCAATTACTCCTCTTGGCCCGTGGTTTTTTCCCTTATTGAGAAGGGTTTCCACATAAATTTCTAATTGGTGTCGTTATTTTCTCATTTTATTTCCATTACTTTTACCATATATATTGTTGTGTTTATCCGCATTTTTCCAACAAACTGGTATCAGAGCCAAGGTTTTATCTGAGTATGCTCTGTGGTTGCAGCACAGTCTGAACTTCCACATCAGAAAAGATTTACTTTGATTTGCGATAACAATATTTTTTGAGGTAAAACAATGGAAGCCAACACAAGTAGAATGGTTACTTTGAATGGTGTTAATTATGCCATTTGAAAGGGAAAAATGGAAGATCTGCTTTATGTCAAGAACTTTTACAAACCAGTATTTACCACTGTAAAGCCTGATAATAAAACAGATGAAGAGTGGAATCTGTTGCACAGACATGTTTGTGGATTCATTAGGCAATGGGTCGACAATAATGTGTTGAACCATATTTCTGGGGAGACACATGCTCGAACCCTATGGGAGCATCTTGAAAGTTTGTATGCTTGGAAGACTGGCAATAACAAAATATTCTTAATAAAGCAGATGTTGAGTTTAAAGTATCATGATGGTTCTCCGATGACAGACCATCTGAATAATCTTCAGGGGATCATGAATCAATTATCTGTTATGGGCATCAAATTTGATGAAGAAATTCAAGGCTTGCTTCTACTTGGTTCCCTTCCAGACTCTTGGGAAATATTTAGAACTTCATTGTCAAATTCTGCTCCGAATGGTGTGATCTCTATAGATTCCGCCAAGAGTAGTGTCTTGAACGGATAGATGAGAAGAAAAACTCTAAGTTCTTCTTCATCCGATGTCCTGATAACTGGCCCCAGGGGGGGAAACAAAACTCGTGGTTCTCAGTATAGAGAACAAAATAAGAGCAAATCCAGAGACAGACTTAAGGATATTGAGTGCTATCATTATGGCATGAAAGGGCACACAAAGAAGTTCTGCAGGAAGTTGAAGAGGGAAGACAAAAAAAAAGAGGAAACTAAAGAAGTTGGCAATGAAAATTGCCTAGCCACCGTTACCACCGAAGATCTTGTTATTGTCCTTGATGCTGATATGATAAATATTGCTAGTGATGAGTCAAGCTGGGTTGTGGACACTGGTGCCGCATCTCATGTGACATCAAGGAAGGATTTTTTTCTTATACTCCTGGTGATTCTGGAACCTTGAGTATGGGTAATAAGACTGTTTCTAGGGTGGTTGGTATTGGTACAATTTGTTTGGAAACTAGTGTTGGAACTAAACTAGTTTTGAACAATGTGAAACATGCTCCTAATGTTCGTCTGCACCTAATTTCTGTTGGTGTTTTAGATGATGAAGGATATGTTAGTACCAACTGTGATGAAAAATGAAAGCTCATTAAGGGTTCCTTAGTTGTGGCTCGTGGTAACAAACGTAGTGGTCTATACTGGACTACGACATCTGCTTGTGTTGATATGGTGAATGCGGTTGAGAGTGATAACTCCTCAACGTTATGACACAAGAGACTTAGCCACATCAGCGAGAAAGGACTTAATGTTCTAGCCAAGAAGAAATTTTTGTCAAATTTCAAAAGTGCTAAATTAGAAAAGTGTGAGCATTGCTTGACTGGTAAACAAAATAGAGTTTCCTTTAAGTCCTACCCTCCTTCGAGAAAGACAGAGTTGCTTGAGTTGGTGCACTTTGATTTATGTGGTCCAATGAAGACAAAGACATTGGGTGGTGCACTCTACTTTGTCACTTTCATTGATGATTGCTTGAGAAAACTTTGGGTCTATGTCTTGAAGACTAAAGACCAAGTGTTAGGTGTCTTCAAGCAGTTCCAGGCTTCAGTTGAAAGAGAAATTGGAAAGAAACGGAAATGTATTCGTACTGATAATGGTGGTGAATATTGTGGACCATTTGACAAATACTGCAAGCATCAAGGTATTAGATACCATAAGATTCCTCCCAAGACTCCTCAGCTTAATGGTTTGGCTGAGAGAATGAACAGGACCTTGATGGAAAGAGTTAGATGTTTGTTTTCTGAAGCAAAGTTGCCGAACTCATTTTGGGGTGAGTCTTTATTGACCACTGCACATGTTATTAATCTATCTCCGGCTGTTGCTTTGCAAAGTGATGTACCAAATAGTGTTTGGTACGGAAAGTATGTTTCCTATGACCATTTGAGAGTATTTGGTTGCAAAGCTTTTGTACATGTGCCAAAAGATGAGAGGTCAAAGTTAGATGCCAAGACAAGACAGTGCAACTTCATTGGATATGGCCTTGATGAATTTGGTTACATGCTATATGATCCAATTGAAAATGAACTTGTGAGAAGGCGTGATATTATTTTCATGGAGAATCAAACAATTGAAGATATTGACAAAGCGGAGAAGGTAGAATCTTCAAGTTTTGATGGTATAGTTCATTATGATGACGTTCCTCACACAAGTGTGCATGATGTTGTTGGGCTTGATAATCATTGTGACGCCCAGAATCATGTATCGAATCAACATGTTGATGTTGATAATAACAATGATATTGTTATTGATGATCCTGTTGCTCATGAAGTTGTGGACGTTCAAATATTCCGCTTCGGAGGTCCACAAGACAACAGTTTCTTTCCTCCCGTTATTCACCCAATGAGTATGTGTTACTCACTGACGGGGGAGAACCTGAATGTATAAGGAAGCCATGGAAGATGAGCACAAGGATCAATAGATTGAAGCCATGCAAGATGAGATGAAGTCTCTGCATGAGAACCACACTTATGAGTTGGTAAAATGGTCTAAGGGCATGAGAGCTTTGAAAAACAAGTGAGTGTTCAAAGTAAAGTTGAAGAACACAACTTGAAGCCCAGATACAAAGCTAGATTGGTTGTTAAGGGATTTGGTCAAAGAAAGGATATTGACTTTGACAAAATATTTTTTCCTGTTGTGAAAATGTCCTCGGTTCGCACAGTTCTATGTTTGGCTGCTTGTATTAATTTAGAGATTGAGTAGATGGATGTGAAGATGACTTTCCTTCACGGTGACCTAGATGAAGATATTTATATGGAACAACCTGAGGGTTTCAAAGTAGAAGGTAAAGAAAATTTTGTATGCAAACTCAGAAAGAGTCTATATGGCTTAAACCCCTCCTAGACAGTGGTATAAGAAGTCTGAATCTGTTATGGGGGAGTAAGTCTATAAGAAAACTTCTTTAGATCATTGTGTATTTGTACAAAAATTTTCTGACAATGATTTTATCATCCTTTTGTTGTATGTGGATGATATGTTGATTGTGGGTAAGAATACTTCCAAGATTGACGAGCTGAAGAAAGAGTTGTGTAAGTCCTTTTCTATGAAAGACTTGGGCCATGCCAAGAAAATTTTGGGCATGAGAATTACTCGTCTCAGAGATAAAAGGAAGATTTATTTGTCCCACAAGAAGTACATTGAACGTGTACTTGAGCGCTTCAATATGAAGAATGCTAAGCCTGTTAGAACACCTCTTGCTGGTCATATCAAGTCGAGCAAGAAGATGTGTCCTACAGCTATGGAGGAAAAATAGAACATGGTCAAAGTTCCATATTCCTCCGTTGTCGGAAGTCTAATGTATGCAATGGTATGCATTAGACCTGATATTGCTCACACAGTTAGTGTTGTCAGCAAATTTCTCGACAATCCGGAAAAGGAGCATTGGGAAGCTGTGAAGTGAATACTCAGGTATCTTAGAGGAAGCTCATATGAATGCTTGTGTTTTGGAGCATTAAATCCAATCTTGAAAGGCTGTACAGATGCTGATATGGCAGATGACCTTGATAACAAAAAATCCACCATTGGATATTTGTTTACTTTTTCATGGGGAGCGATATCATGACAGTCGAAGTTGCAGAAGTGTGTTGCACTATCTACAGCTGACGCTGAGTGTATTGCGGCTACTGAAGCCGGCAAGGAGATGATATGCTAAAGCGATTTCTTCAAGAGCTTGGTTTAAATTAGATGGAGTATATTGTCTGTTGTGACAGCCAGAGTGCAATAGAGTTGAGAGAGAAAAATCATTTTGAGAGCAAAGTGAGGTATTCCATAGACTATACAAGAAAAATAGACTGTGAAGAAAAATAGAGTGTGAGCGATATTTTAGTAAGGTGGAAACCAAAAGAGTGTTGTTCCTTTTGAGTGTGTAGTAGTCATTTTGAGTATTGTATTCGTGACTACACTGTGTAAAATTCCTTACTATAGTGATATCAGTTGCTCCTCTTGGCCCGTGATTTTTCCCTTATTGAGAAGGTTTTCCACGTAAATTTCTCGGTGTCGTTATTTTCTCATTTTATTTTCATTACTTTTACCATATATATTATTGTGTTTATCCACGTTTTCCCAACACTTTAATCACCTTTTTGAAGCATTATATCAACTCTTAATAATGTTAATTATTTTACATGACTTAAGAATTGCAAATTATATAAAATCAAAAAGTAAAAGTCTTGCAAAGGAGTACATATTTTACCTTTTGAGTCCAATATATAGACTTCCGTAACCTTTCATTTGGTACTAATTTGAACCAAAAAGGTCACAAGTCAAGTATATAATTTAGTATTGACATGTTGAACAAGCTAGCTTGTTTGTGTTTGACAATTATTCTGAATGCGTATGTCAAATTTGACTCACTCTATGCACTTTAGTTATATATAAAGAGAAGGACTCGTCAAAGTCGGGGAATTAAGATCTCTTACCCACCAACAACATTAATAGAAAAAAATAGTCTTTTTAGATCTCTTATATGTAAAAATGAAAAGTTGTTATAATTAAGACATAAACTAAAAAAAGTAATTATAAGTGGACTACAAAACCAGTTCTCTTGATGATCCAAAAGGAACATCATCAACTGATACATTTGGGATAGTTAATTTTAATATTCATTTGTTCCACAAGGCTTAGAAATTTTCCTACAGAAAATAGCTCCATTGAAGTTTGATCATTTCATGCCCATCATATTGACCTAATTATTTTTGGGAAAAATTACTTGGATGAAATCGAAACTCGATATATAAAATGGTACAGCAGGTAGCATTTTTATCCGATAGAGTTTAGGTGGTTGAACTTCATTCTTCTGAAGCTGCTGGTAATTCTTCTTTGTACCAGTTATAGATTCCTCCCTCCAAGTGAAATACATTAGTGTAACCATTTAGAACTAGCAAATATGCAGCAATAAGTGACCTGCAAAACGTGAATAAAATTTACAACTCTTTATTTATGACACATGAAAATGAAATGTTACAAAAACATCCCAAAATCAAATTAGACGGCCTAATTCATATTTCAAAAGCCAGCTCAAAGTGAGGAGTATTGTCCAAGCTTTATAAGGAGCTTAAGGCTGGTCTGATGTGTAATCACCATCCCTCACACCTAGATATGAACATCCATTGTCCGCTCCGATGTGTGCACAATCATGAATCGAGAGTATATTCAAAGCCTTCTCAATGTTTGGGGTGGCCACATTGGAACAAATGAGTCTGACTCTTATACCAAGTCAAATTTAGTATTAGGTCTATCTCACACCCGAAAGGTAGCTGAAAGAGAGGAGGATTGCTGAATTCTTATAAAGAGCCCAAGGTTCTCGTCCCGGTCCAATGTAGGATCATTCTCATGTCAGTTACATTCATACTATCAGAAAGATCTTGAGTTTTCAAATTTAGGTGTCCAAAACTGTTGAAGGATCACTAAAATGCCCCCATCCACCTTTGATATGGTATTATCATGGTTTGTGAGTGTAGATAACTTGTTCTGTGAGTTTCTCTTCTATCAACTTTCTTTTTGACACTCAACTAATTAAGTTGTTTGCGATTTAATAGGAGTAATAAAGATGTTAACCCCAGTAAAATACGAAAACGCATAAAGGAGAAGTATAAAGAAGATTAAGAAACCTTGATTGTTGGCCCTCGGGAAGATTTTGGGTAGGCTTCATTGTACCACCGGATGAGCAAGCGACTATAATCTTTGCATCCTTATTTATTTTTGATTCAACAACTGCTTGAGTATATCAACTTGTTAGTTCTTTGGATGTAACACAAAAATTAATACCCATACGTTACTTATCAGGAAACATTATAAGCAGTGGCGAAGCCAAGAATTCAAACAAGGGACTTAAAAAAGAAATGGAGTATTTTTTTATGCCACGAGGATTTGATAATTCGTATATATATGCAAAAGAAATTATTTGGACCCTGTTGCACCACTCTGTCTCCGCCCCTGACTATATGAAGAGTATTCTTACGTCGTATGAATTCAGGATTTTCTTCAGTTCCAGAAAATATGCCAAAAAATGCGAATGCAGCCCTCCTAGCAATGTCCCAAGCTGTCCATTCCTTTATTAGCCTATATATCTGGACATTAATAGCTCCTTCTGGATGAGCCTGAATTCCAAAAGAGCAACTAACACAGTTAGCAAAGTCTAGTTCATATTAAATCATATTATCTTTGGGATAGTTGAGCTGCTCTTGTTTTTGTTTCCTCTGCTTTCGTTATCGCTTGAAGGTGGTAATTGATCACAGTATCATGATTTATATTAGGGGATAGGGTAAATATCACCCCTCTACTTTCATTTATAGTCAGCTTTATCCTATGAAAGTTACATTATATGCTAAAATTCATGGGACTGTACCTCTTTGAACTCGGCTTCAGGTCGTACATCAAGGATCACAAAATTGTTCTCTTTCTGAAGTCTAAATGCTTCTTTTGCCTCTACACTCCTTACCTGAAATTTATATACTATCCCTTGTTAGATTCTCTAAACTAATAGGCATGAATGACAAAAAGTTGGATTCTCAATTCTTTTATGCATTAATTAATTGATGATCATAACTTGTAGTGTTTCCTTTTGTTGATAATATACAAAAATAGAGAAAAAGAGAGATTGTTTTACCCTTTTCTCAAGCAATTTTGCTCTTTTAGTTGACCACTCTTCTTCAGCTACTCCACCAAAAAAAAACAATGGTTATAATAGTAAAAACACACAAAAAGAAGTCTTTAATCATAGGCAGGGGCGAAGCCACTTAGGCGAAGGGTAGTCTAGTGCACATCCTTTGTTAGAAAATTATGTGAGGGTTAAAAGTTGACTAATTATGAGTGTATATTTAATATTGTACATCCTTGGCTAAATTAGTGGCGAATTATCTTATACCTGGTGATTTAGCAGGTTTAGTAGCTGCACATCTGATTCTGAGGGTTGTTGAAGAGTTGTTGCTCAAGGAGAATGATCTTCTCTTGCCTGTGGTAGCTAAGCTACATGTAACAGATGCTAATTCTATGGGTGTTGAGTAAAATCGATGCTGCAAAGAAGCAGAAGTTGAGCCTGCGCTAACTGAAGTTAGTGCAGACATTTTTTTAATTAATGTTAGATGCTATAGATTATGATTTCTAATTATTGCAGCACAGATTGAAAGATGCAAACTTGATGTGTTCTGGTTTATTCTCTCTCTCTCTTTTTTTTTTGGTCTGGAAATATCATTGTAAATGTGGATATTTTTGGCAATCTGAGTTTGTGGTGATAGTTTAAAGGCAGTGGGGTTATTTGGATTTCATTATTGCCATGTCATCTGTCTTTTCTCTCTCAAAGATTATACTTCTTCCATTTCATTTATGATTTTTTTTAAAAAAAAATTTATGTATAAATTCCTAATCAAACTTAAATTGTTTGACTCGAATAATGAAAAATACTAAGACATAAGGAGTATAATCCATGTCCATGTGGATTCACCATTTCAGGAGTAATTATTACTCCATGCATTTAAAAAAGAATGACTTCCTTTTTTTAGTCCGTTTAAAAAAGAATGACCTTCTATTTTTTTTTTGGTAACTACTTTCCACATGACATGTTTAAGATCACAAGAATAGAGGACAATTTTGTACATTTAACATAACTTTAATGTAGGATCACATGATAAAAAATCTTCTTTATTTTCTTAAACTTCGTACCAAGTCAAACTCGATCATTCTTTGTGAAACGGAGGAAGCGTTATTTATCGTGTATTATTATAAATTTAAGTAAGGGTGCGAGTGAATTCAACTTGTATAGAACCGAAGTATCCCTAAATTGTAATATTGGGAATTTGAACTTGTCATTTATAGTACTCCAACGTTTGCTTGTCACTTTTGAGTTCATATTCATTAAAAAAGTCTGTTGATATAAGTATTTTATTAAATTATGTCTATTAAATGATATTTAATATTAAATCTTAAAAAATAATGTGAAGAAAGAGTATTTAATGTTAAGGGTAAATATAAAAAAATATAATTATCTTTTCTTGATATTGTCAAAAGTGACACAAAACCGAAAATTCATGTCTATGCAGTATAACTTCTTTTAATAAGAGGATTTTACTAGATAACTCTATTAAAGTGAAAATCATTGACCAAAGACTCTCTTTTCAACTTTGAGCCATAGACATTTCCCCGATTACATTTTAAGTAATGTCTCTATATAATGAGTTTGAAGTCAAATTGCAAAAAAAAAATAAAAAAAATAAATTTGAGTTACATTTCTAAAAAGGGCATTAAAATAAAGTACGAAATCAAAAAGGTTAGATTTCAACAACTCCATCCAAATGTTGTTGTTTAGTATATATAACAATTCCTGAGATTGCTCATAATCTTACATTAAGTTTTAGCATAGGTTCAGTTAAACTATCTTAGGAATTGGCTAGAGATTGGCCACTGGGCTACCAATGTATTATTTTGACCTGCAGTCCATTAAGACCAAAGCTTAAACTAGAATTGGCAGGGGCTGCGCGAACGCAGGCCCCCTCAGCAACAAATTATGACGTAAGCTCGACCATTTGGGCCGACCTTAGGCAAGCACCCATCCAAAGTGCAATGGATGTCACAAGCCTAGGCCATGGATCTTCATATCCAAGTTTTCATTGTTGAATGGATTAGTTTATTAAAAAAAATAAAATTGTAGTCTTACCCAACAACAAGAGATAAACACTCTTTAAATTACGAACTATTATAAGTACGGATTACAAAATATAAGTAAAATAATGAATTTACTTAAAATGAAAATCTTCTATATTATTAAGTAAAGGTAGAAGTATCACAAGTTGCCAAGTGGCAGCCTAATGTTAACAACAGTGGTGATGATTGTCTAATTAACAAATTATGCATATTAAAATACACTTTGAGAATAAAAAAAGAAATCGTTACTTTTTTATTTTTTTATTTCGTTACTTTTAGATTCATGTTATTAACACACGATTCAAAGATTAAAGATAAAATATTTTTCACAAAATCATTTTAGGAAAAAGGTTGAATGAATAACTCTCCTTTTTACTTATTTCTAATATAGGTATAATTTTCTTTTCACACTAAATCATTTCAGGAAAAAAAAGAATGACTAATCATCCATTACTCATCTCTAATATATGAATTGTTTTCACAATTTTTATTATATTTGAATATGCCAAAGAAAATTTATGTAAATTAAATGGTTTGTATAAGTAACAAACCTAATTTTTTAAATTTGATACGAGCGCCCATCACTGATATATCTTCACTTTCTATTAATTTGATGAATTTAAGGTTAGAATAGAAAACTTTATGTCTTCTCTTATAGGCGAAGCTAAATAAAGAATTCACTTAAAATGAAAACTTTTTTATATATGAGAGATTGTGTTCACCTCAATCTAAAATTACTTATAAATACCTAATTATTAAAAACAAAAAAATAATACTACTATAGTGCAGGTTTATTTATTACAGAGTACTTTTAGTTTCTTAAAAACTATAAAATTGTTGAACGTGCATTATGTGCTTATATTGTAGTCATGATTTTTTTGGACAATAGAAACAATGTGACAAAATAGATCTGACTAAAGAAAAGTATAGACTATAAATAACTTTAGATTTCAGTACAGTTAAATCGATAAATTACTGTTACTTTTATATAATGTGTGATATGTGTTTGATAAAAATCTTGAGTACTCAACCATTAAAAAACTATTATTTCAGATGTGTGATATGTGTTTGATAAAAATCTTGAGTACTCAACCATTAAAAAACTATTATTTCAGTCTATACAATTTACCGTGTTCTTTTTATAACTCAAAGCAATCCAAACTGAAGATAAAAAATTATATGAATTGTGTTTGGTGGAAAACAAAAATTATTGATGAAGTTCTTGATCGATGATAAACTCGTTAGATTGAGCAAAAATGATGTACCTGACTCACTAAATTTTTTTTGTTAGTTGCTTCTTTAAGTTTTGTACGCCCTTTGAAAAATGTTGGCTCCACCATCAAGGGCGGACCTACAGTTGGTCGAGTGAGTTCATATGAACCCACTTCATTATATATTACATTTTTTACTCTATTTTGCATAAATGTGATGCTTTGCCTTTAGCAGAGAAGAGGGTTCATTTTGTCCACCAACACTTAGGAGTGTACAAAATCGAATCGAAATTCAAATCAAACCGCAAATTGAGTCAAATGAGAAAAAGAACTCGGCTAGTGGTTTGGTTTGATTTGGTTTTGATATCGAAAAAAGAACTTTACTATATATTGAAAAAAGGACTCTCTATATCATGATTTACCTTATTAAAACTATTGTTAGCTTTAGCATAGGTTCAGTTAAAACTATCTTAGCAGTAGTCATATTCAGATCATGATATATGTTCTACCACGCTGGGCTAAAGAGTGGCCACTAGGAAACAAATGTATTATTTAGATCTACAGCCCACCAAAGATTAAACTAGAATTGGCAGGGGCCGCGCGAACGCAGGCCCCCTCAGCAACAAATTACAACGTAGGCTCGACCACTTGGGCCGACCTTAGGCAAGCACCCCTCCAAAGTGCAATGGAGGTCACAAGCCTAAGCCATGGGCCTTCATGATCACCCATTGACTCAGTCCAGGTAAGTATGTCATTTCATCCTACTTGGCCCAATATTATACCTCCTCCTTCCATCTCCATCTTCTCTATTTGTCGATGTGGGATAACTAGATTCTTCTGTATACATATCAAAATTATCATTGTTGAATGGATTAGTTACTAAAAAAACAAAATTGTAGTCTTAGCTAACAATAAGAGATAAACACACTTTAAGTTACGAACTACTATAAGTACGGATTACAAAATATAAGTACTTCATGATTCGTGATCCCAAACAATTATTACTTCCTCTCATGTTTGTAAACTGATTCAATTAAGGCTTGTTGAATTTCATAATGACTTATTTTTTTAACTGATTTATATATGAACGTAGGATTAGAAAGTCTAATGACTTCTTCAAGGTTTTGCACAAACTTGACCTGTATAATTTAAGTCTTTAATTAAAACTACTCTTTTTAACCAAATTTGCATTGCATATTCTTTATATTAACTTGCCATATTGCTAAAGCATCTCTATTAATCCCATGTTTTATTTTAAGGAAATCACATTTCAGAAAGTAAATAGTTTCTGGATAACCAAAAGAAAGTATAAGATATTAATATCATAGATGATAAAGGAAATTAGATATGGTCATCTTTTCTTTTAATTGAGTTGGAAAATCATCACATATACTCATATCATTTTTTTCACGCGTATTTTCATATTTATGTGTCTATTTTTAAAAATCGTGTAAATTTCTCAATTTTTCATGTGTATTAGCTCATGGATCTGGTGCTTAGAGCACCCAAATCATTTTTTCTCAAATTAATTTATTAGCACCTCCGTATTGAGTGGGGAAACAATCACTTATACTCACACAATTTTTTCATGTCCATTTTTGTATCTACAAGCCCTCTTTTAGGAATCACGCAAATTCTTCAATTTTTTGTGTATTAGCCCATGGATTTGACGCCCGGAGTACCCAAGTTTTTTTTTTCTCAAAAACCTTTTGACGACCTCTATGTTGAGT
Source organism: Solanum pennellii (assembly GCF_001406875.1). NCBI lineage: Eukaryota > Viridiplantae > Streptophyta > Magnoliopsida > Solanales > Solanaceae > Solanum > Solanum pennellii. The sequence continues at coordinate 45,408,494 of NC_028642.1, read as the reverse complement.
TGGGGAACAATCACGTATCTACTCGCACCAATGAATTTATTCTAAAAGGAATTATGAGGACCTACTTATTGAGTCGGAGAACCCACATGTACACTCACACCATTTTTTCAAGATCATTTCCTTATCTGCAGAATTCCATTTTAGGAATTGCATAAATTTCTCAATTTTTCGTGTGTATTAGCCCATGGATTTGGCTTCAGAAGCACCTAAAAAAGTTTTCTAATAAAACTTTATGAGGACCTCTGCATTAAGTTTGGAAACCATCAGATATACTCACACAAATTTTTTTCACGTCTATTTCATCATCTACAGACCCATTTAAGGATCGCACAAATTTCTCAATTTTTTGTGTATATTAGCTTATGGATCTGGCGCCAGGAGCACCCAATTTTTTTTCTCGAAAAACTTTATGAGGAGCTTAGTATGGAGCTGGAGAAACATCACGCATACTCTCACCGTTTTTTCATGCCCAGCTCTGCATCTACATACCCTTTTTTGGGAATCATATAAATCCCTCAATATTTTGTGTATATTAGCCAATGGATCTAGTGCATGGAGCATCCAATTTTTTTCTTCAAAAAACTTTACGAGGACCTCCGTATTGAGTTGGGGAACAATCACGATACTCACACCATCTTTTCACTCCCATTTCTGCATATACATGCCCTTTTTAAAAATTAAACAAATTTCACTATTTTTAGATTGTATTAGCCCAAAGTTCTAGTTCTCGGAGTACCCAAAATTTTATTATCAAAAAACTTTATGAGGACCTCCTTATTGAGTTGGGGAACCATCACGCATACTCACACTATGTCTTTCTAGACCATTTCCGTATTGACAGGCCGTCTTTTAGAAATTACGCAAATTCCTCAATTTTCATGTATATTAGTCCATGATCTGGCGCCAGGAGCACCTAAATTTTTTTCCTCAAAAGAAATTTATGAGGACTCTGTATTTAGTTAGGTAACCATAATGTACTCTTGCACCATTTTTTCACGCTCATTCTTGCATTTACAGGTCTTTCTTAGAAATCGTACAAATTGCTCAATTTTTCGTCAGTATTAGCCCATGGATCTGGCGCTAGAGCACCTAAAATATTTTTTAAAAAAATAACTTTGAACCTCTATGTTGAGTTGGGAAAAATCACGTATACTCGCACCATTTTTTAAGTTCAGTTCCCCATTTATAGGCCCTAAATATATGAATTGCGCAAATTTCTTAATTTTTCGTGTGTATTAGCCCATGGATCTAGCGCTAGGCGCAGCCAAAAATTTATTTTCAATTTTTTTATGAGGACCTACGTATTGAGTTCGGAATTATTAAATATACTCGCATCATTTTTTTATGCTCATTTTCGCATTTACATGTTTTTTTTTGGAAATCGCGCAAATGCCTCAATTTTTTTTATATATTAGCGCATGGATCTAGCGTCTAGAGCAGCCAAAATAATTTTTCTCTATATAATTTATGAGGACCTCTTTATTTAGTTATGGAACCATCACGTATACTCACACAATTTTTTATGTCCATTTACGCATGTACAACCTCTCTTAAGAATCACACAAATTACTTAATTTTTCACGTGTATTACGCCTAAGGAACCCAAAAAAATTTCTTTAAAAAATATTATGAGGACCTCCGTTATCGACTTGGGGACAATCATGTATAGTCACACTATTTTTTTCACACCCATTTCCGCATCTATACGCCATTTATTAGAAAATAACACAAATTCCTCAATTTTTCCTGTGTATTAGCCCACAGTTCAGGTGCCGAGAGCACCCAAAATTAACTTCAGTAGGACCTCATTATTGAGTAGGGGAACCATCATGTATTCTCGCACCATTTTTCAAGCTCATCTTCGCACATATAGGTATTTTAGGAAATTTCTCTATTTTTCATGTGTATTAGACCACGGATTTGGCTTCCGAAAATGCAAATTAATTTTATTCAAAAAGCTTTATGAAGTCCTTCGTATTGAGTAACCATCATGTATACTCACATCATTTTCATGTCCTTTTCTACATCTAGAGGCCACTCTTTAAAAATCGCGCAAATTCCTCAATTTTTCATGTGTATTAGCCAATGGATCTAGTTTCTGGAGTGCCCAAATATTTTTCTCAAAAAATTTATGATTACTTCCGTATTAAGATGGGGAACAATCAAATATACTCACACCATTTTTTCACATGCATTACTGAATCTACATGCCATTTTTAGGAATCGCGCAAATTTCAAAATTCTCCGTGCGTAGTAGCCCACGGTTTTGGAACCTAGAGCACCCAAAATTTTATTCTGAAAAAACTTTATGAGGACCTCCTTTTTGAGTCGGATAATCATTACATATACTCACACTATTTTTTCAAGTACATTTTCGCATTTATAGGCCCTTTTTTAGAATTGCTCAAATATCTCCATTTTTTCACGTATCCCATAGATTTGGCGCTTGTAGCTCCCAAAAAAATTCTCAAAAATTTTATGAAAACCTTCTAATTGAATTGGGGAACATCACGTATTCACATACCATTTTTTCACGACCATTTTTACATCTACAAGGAATCACGCAAATTTCTCAATTTTTCGTGTGTATTAGCCGATGAACTGGTGCTTGGAGAACCCAAATTAATTTTCTCAATAACCTTATGAAGTCCTCTGTATTGATTTGGAGAGCCATCATCTATACTCACATAATTTCTTTTACGCTCATTTCCGCATCTAGAGACCCTCTTAGTAATCACGCAAATTCCTCAATTTTCGTATGTATTAGCCCATGGATCAAATACTTAGAGCACCCATTTTTTTTTTACAAAAAACTTTATGAGAACCTCCGTATTGATTTGGAGAACCAACACGTATACTCAAACCATTTTTCCTGTCATTTCCGCATCTATAGGCTTTTTTTAGGATTCATGCAAATTCTTCATTTTTTCATGTCATTAGCCGATTGGCGCCCGAAGCGCCCTAATTTTTTATAAAAAACTATTACGAGGACCTCTGTAGTGAGTTGGGGAACCAACACGTATACTCAAATCATTTTTTTCATGCATGTTTCCGCATCTAGAGGCCCCTTAATAGAAATTGTGCAAAGTCCTTAATTTTTCGTGTGCATTAACCTATGGATCTAGTGCGTAGAGCACCCAATTTTTTTTCTCAAAATAACTTTATGAGGATTTCCTTATTGGGTTGGGAAACAATCACATATACTCGCACTTGTATTTCACTCCAATTTCCACATCTTCGGGCCGTTTTTAGGAATCGCCCATAATCCTTAAGTTTTCTTGTGTATTAGCCAACGGATCAACGGCCTGAAGCACCAAAAAACTATTTCTCAAAAATTCTACGAGGACCTCTTTATTAAGTTGGGTAACCATTATGTATACTCACACTATTTTTCAAGCACATTTTTGTATTTACGGATCCCTTGTTAGGAATTGCTCTAATTCCTCAATTTTCGTGTGTATAAGCCATGGATCTGGCGCCCAGAGCACCCTAAATTTTTCTCATAAAACATTATGAGGACCTTCATATTGAATTGGGGAACCATCACATACTCGCACCAGTTTTTTCACGCCCATTTCTAAATTTATAGGCCCTTTTTTAGAAATCGCAAAGATTCCTAAATTTTCCTATGTATAAGCCCATTGACTGGCGCCCAAAGCACCTAAATTTTTCTTACTCAAAAAAAATTGTGAGGACCTCTGTATTGATTTGAGGAACCATCAATTATACTCACACCATTTTCCCCGCCAGTTTCTTCATCTACAGGCCCATTTTTAGAATCACACAAATTTCTCAACTTTTCTTATGCATTAGCCCGTGTACCTGACACCCAAAACACCCAAATTCTTTTTATAAAAAAATATTATAAATACATTAGTATTGAGTTTTAGAAACATCAGATACGTATACTCACACCATTTATTTCACGCACATTTCCGTATCTAGAGGCATGCAAATAATCAAACTTTGATGTGTATAGTTCACAGATCTGGCGCCTAGAGCACCCAGAATTTTTTCTTAAAAAATATTATGAGGACCTCTTTATTGAGTTGGGAAACATTCATGTATACTCACACCATTTTTTAATGTCCATTTCCTCAATTACTGGCCTCTTTTTTAATAATTGCATAAATTCCTCAATTTTCTATTTTTATTAGTCGATGGATCTGGCGCCCAGAGCACCCAAACTTTTTTTTTTCCAAAAAACATTATGAGAACCTCCGTATTGAGTTGGTGAACCATCACGTATAATCAGATAAATTTTTCACGCCCACTTCTGCATCTACAAGCCCTTTATTCGAAATCGCGCAAATTCTTTAATTTTTTGTGTATATAAGCAATGGATCTGGCGCCAGGAACTCCAATATTTTATTCTCAAATAACTTTATCAGGTACTCTGTGTTGAGTTTATGAACCATCAGGTATATTTACACAACTTTTTTCATGCCCATTTCTGCATTTGATGGACCTTTTTTTGGAATCGCACAAATTTCTTAATTTTTTTTGTGTATTAGCTCATGGATCTAGCGTCTGAAGCACCCAATTTTTTTCTCGAATTTTTTATGAGGACGTATGTATTGAGTTGGGGCACCATCCCGTATACACACACCAATTATTTTCACGTTCATTTACGCATTTAAAGGACCTTTTTTGGAATCACACAAATTTCTATATTTTTTCGTGTGTATTAGCCCATTGATTTGGCGCCTAAAGCACTTAAATAATTTTTCCTCAAAAACCTTTATAAGGAATTCCGTATTAAGTTGGGGAACCTTCACGTATATTGAAACCATTTTTTACACCTATTTTAGCATTTAGAGACCCCTTTGTAGGAATGTGCAAATTACTCAATGTTTTGTGTGTATTAGCCCATGGAATTGGGATCCAAAGACTCGTTTTTTTCTCAAAGAAATTTATGAGGACTTTCGTATTAAGTTGGGGAACCATCATGTATATTCACACTTTTTTTCACTCTTATTTTCGCATTTACATTCCATTCTTAGGAATTGCGTAAATCTCGTATGTATTAGCCCATGGATATGGTGCCCGGAGCACCCAAATTTTCCTTTCAAAAAATTAATAAGGACCTCTATGTAGAGTTAGGGAACCATCATGTATACTCATATCATTTTTTTTCATGTCCATTTCCTTATCTACATGCCCTTTTTGAGGAATCATGCAAATTCCTTAATTTTTCATGTGTATTAATCAGCCGAAAAATCTAGCGCCCGAAGCACCCCCAAAAAATTTCTCAAAAAAACCTTTTTGAGGATCTTTGTTTTGAGTTGGGGAACCATCAAGTATACTCACACCATTTTTTAATCTACTTTCCTTTTTTTAGGAATTGGGCAAATTCCTTAATTTTCTGTGTGTATTAGTCATGGATCAAGTGCTCGGAGAACCAAAATATTTTTCTCAATAAAATTTATGAGGACCTCTGTATTGATTTGGGGAATTATCACGTATAGTCACACCATTTCACGTCCATCTTCTTATCTAGAGTCACTGTTTAGGAATCACACAAATTCCTCAAATTTTCGTTGCTATTTAAGCCATGGATTTGGTGCCCTGGAGCACCTTAACTTTTTTTGTCAAAAAAATTTATGAGGACCTCTATATTGAGTTGGAGAACCATCACATATACTCATATCTTTTTTCATACTCATTTCTGCATCTAGAGGCCTTTATTATGAATAGCGCAAATTTCTCAAATTTTCGTATGTAATGCCTATAGATCTGGCGCCCGTAGCACCCTAAATTTATTCTAAAAGTACTTTATGATGATCTCTATATAGAGTTGGGAAACAATCATGTATACTCATACCATTTTTCACGCTCATTTCCGCATATACAAGCCCTTTTTAGGAATCTCTCAAATTCCTCAATTTTTCATGTGTATTTACCCATGAATTTTGCGCTCGGAGCACCCGATTATTTTCTCAAAAAACTTTAGGAGGACCTCTATTTTGAGTTGTCCAACTATCATTTACACTCACACCATTTTTCACGGCCCTTACCGCATCCAGATGCTTTTGTTAGGATTCGTTCAAATTCATCAATTGATTGTGTGCATTAGCCCATGAATTTGACGCTGATAGCACCCAAAAGATTTTTCTCAAATACTCTATGCGTACCTCCATTTTGAGTTGGAGAACCATCAAGTATACTCCCATTTCCACATCTACATTTTTTTTTTTATGGAATTACGCAAATTCCTCAATTTTTCGTGTGTATTAGCCCATAGATATGGTGCGCGGAGCACCCTGAATGCTGTTTCTCTAAAATCATTATGAGGACCTCTGTATTAAGCTTCAGAACCAAAATGTATACTTACACCATTTTTTCACGCCCTCATTTCTGCATCTACAAGCCCTTTTTTGAAATTGCGCAAATTAGTCAAGTTTTCCTGTGTATTAGCCTATGGTTCTTGTCTTCGGAGTACCTAAATTTTGTTTTCTCAAAAAACTTTATGATTACCTCCATATTGAGTTTTGGGAACCATTACGTATTATCGCACCATTTTATTCACGCGAATTTCCGCATCTAGAGGCCATTTTTTAAAAATCGCGTAAAATTCCTCAATTTTTCGTGTGTATTAGCAAAAAGTCAACCGACCGGATCACCTCAAATATCTTTATCAAAATTTCTTATAAGGAACTCCCTATTGAGTTTGGAAACCATCACGTATACTCACACCATTTTTTTCACGTCGTTTCTCCATCTATATGCCCTTTTGTAAGAATCTTGCAAATTCCTCAATTTTTCATGTGCATTAGACCACGGATCAGGCACCCGAAGCACCTTAAATATTTTACTCAAAAAACTTTATGAGACCTACTTAGTGAGTTGAGGAACTATCAGGTATACTCACACCATCTTTTTTCATGCCCATTTCCGTATCTAGAGACAGTTTTTTAGGAATCATACAATTTCCTAAATTTTTCGTGTGTAATAGCCCATGGGTTTGGTGCCCGATACACCATATATTTTTTTCTCAAAATATTTTATGATGACTCCGAATTGAGTTGGGAAACCATCACATATACTCACACCATTTTTTCAAACCCATTTGCACATTTACATGCTCTTTTTAGGAATCACGTAAATTTCTCAGTTTTTGTGTGCACTAACCATTGATTTGGCGCCCAGAGCACCCAAATTTGTTTCTCAAAAAACTTTATCAGGACCTACGTAGTGAGTTGATAACCATTACGTATATCCACACTATTTTTTCAACCCCATCTTCGCATTTGCTAGACCTCTTTTTGGAATTGCACAAATTCCTTATTTTTTCGTGTGTATTAAGATTTCGCACGGACTGCTTGATTCCTTATTCAGATTCCAAACTGTTATCAAGAGGTCGTATCTTTCCTTTTTTCCTGAGGCTGTAAGGCGGGTCGTCCCTTTTCATTTTGAACATCGTGAGCAAGTAAGTCGTGGTGTACTTCTTCCCCACCTCAGGATAAAAATCTTCTTAACCGTTTCGAACTTCGAGTGCTTTCAAAGATTAGGGTTGGTGGGGACTTACACCCGAATTTATTGGAATTCATTCAATGTGTAGACAGATCAGGGTCTATTAGCTCATGGATTATGCGTCCAGAGCATCCAAAAATTTTTCGTCAAAATTTTTTAGGACCTACGTATTTAATTAGGAAACATTATTGTATATTCACACCGTTTTCACACCCGTTTGCGCATTTACATGACCTTTTTTTGGAATCACGCAAATTCCTAAAATTTTCGTGTGTATTAATTAGTCCAAAAATCAAGCGCTCGTAGCACCCAAAATTTATTTTCAAAAAAACTTATGAGGACCTTTATACTGTGTTGGGGAACAATCATGTATACTCATATCATTTTTATCACACCAATTTCCATATCTATATGCCCTTTTTAAAGAATTGCGCAAATTTCTCAATTTTCCGTGTGTATTAGCCTATAGATTTGGTGCCAGGAGCATCATAAATATTTTTCTCAAAAATTTTTATAAGGACATCCGTATTGAGTTGAGAACAATCATGTATACTCACAACATTTTCAATGTCCATTTTCGCATCTACAGACCCTATATTAGGAATCACGCAAATTCCTCAAGCTTTAATATGTATTAGCCTATGAATTTGACGACCCTAGAACCTATTTTTTTCTCAAAAAAAATTATGAGTACCTCTGTATTGAGTTGGCGAACCATCACATATTCTCACACCATTTTTTCAAGCCTATTTCCAAATCTAGACAGTCTTTTTTAGAAATAACGCAAATTTCTCAATTTTTTGTGTGTAACCCAAGATTCAACCACCCGGAGCACCCCTAATTTTTTTCTCAATAAACATTATGAGGAGCTGAGGACCTCTGTATTGAGTTCAGAGACTATCACGTATATTCACACCATTCTTCCACGCCAATTTCCACATATACATGCCTTGTTTAGGAATCGCGCAAATTCATAAATTTTTTGTATGTATTAGCTCATGGATATCGCGTCCGGAGAACCTAAAACATTTTTCTCACAAAACCTTATGGGAACCTTCGTATTGAGTTTTGGAACCATCACGTATACTCACACCATTTTTTTTACGTTGTCTCTCCATCTACATGCCCTTTTGTAGAAATCTTTCTAATTCCTCAGTTTTTCATGTGCATTAGACCACGAATCAGGAAACCGAAGCACGAAAAATATTTTTCTCAAAAAAGATTTATGGGGACCTCTGTATTGATTTGGGAAACCATTAGTTATACTCACACCATTCTTTTCATGCCCATTTCCGTATCTAGAGGCTTTTTTAAGGAATCACACAAATTCCTAAATTTTTCATGTGTAATAGCCCATGGTTTAGTGACCAACACACCCTATATTTTTTTCTCAAAATATTTTATAATAACTCCATATTGAGTTGGGAAACCATCATATATACTCATACCATTTTTTTCAAATTCATTTCCACAATTACATGCCTTTTTTAGGATTCACGCAATTCCTCAGTTTGTGTGTACTAGCAATTTATCTGGCGGCCAGAGCACCGAAATTTTTTTCTCAAAAAACTTTATCAAGACCTATGTATTGAGTTTGAGAACTATAACGTATATCCATACCATTTTTAAAGCCTATTTTCGCATTTGCTAGACCTCTTTTGGAATCGCGCAAATTCCTTAATTTTTTGTGTGTATTAGCTCATAGATCTGGCATCCGGAGCACCCAAAATTTTTTACTCAATTTTTTTAGGACTTCCATATTGAATTAGGGTACAATATTGTATACTCATACCATTTTTTCACATCCATTTCCATTTTTGCAATAGTAATCGCGCAAATTCCTTAATTTTTTGTGTGTTTTTAGTTAGCCCAAAAATCTGGCGCATGTAGCACCCAAAATTTATTTTCAAAAAAACTTATGAGGACCTCTATTTTGAGGTGGGAAAAATCACGTATACTGACATCTTTTTTATCACGCCAATTTTCATTTCTATATGCCCTTCTTTAAGAATTGTGCAAATCCCTCAATTTTTCGTGTATACTCACAATATGTTTTAATGTCTATTTTTGCATCTACAGACCCTATTTTAGGAATCTCACAAATTCCTTAATTTTTAGTATGTACTAGCTTATAGATTTGGCGACCCTATCACCTAATTCTTTTTCTCAAAAAAATTATTTTTCACACCATTTTTTCACGCCTGTTTCCAAATCTAGACGCTCTTTTTTAGAAATGACAATAATTCCTCAGTTGTTTATGTGTAGTCCATGATTCAACCGCCCGAAGCACCCCTAATTTTTTTTCTCAATAAACATTATGAGGAGTTGAGGACTTCTATATCGAGTTCTGAAACTATATGTATATTCACACCATTCTATCACGCCAATTTCCACATCTACATGCCCTTTTTAGGAATGGCGCAAATTCATAAATTTTTTGTATGTATTATAGCAACGGGAGCACCTAAAACATTTTTCTCACAAAACTTTATGAGAACCTTTGTATTGAGTTGTGGAATCATCACGTATACTCACACCATTTTTTTCTGGTCGTTTCTCCATCTACCTGCCCTTTAGTAGGAATCTTTCTAATTCCTCAAGATTTCTTGTGCATTAGACCACAGATCAGGCAACCAAAGGACCAAAAATATTTTTCTCAAAAACCTTTATGGGGACCTCCGTATCGAGTTGGTAAACCATTAGATATACTCACATCATTCTTTTTATGATCATTTCCGTATCTAGAGGTTGTTTTAAGGAATCGCGCAAATTCCTAAATTTTTCATGTTTAATAGCCCATAGTTTGGTGCCCGACGCACCCTATATTTTTTTCTCAAAATATTTCATGATGACTCCGTATTGAGTTGGGAAACCATCATATATACTCACATCATTTTTTTTCAAATCCATTTCCACAATTACCGGACCTTTTTAGCATCGCGCAAATTCCTCGGTTTTTGTGTGTACTAGCCATTGATCTGGAGCCTGGAGCACCAAAATTTGTTTCTGAAAACACTTTATCAAGACATACGTATTGAGTTTGGGAACTATCACGTATATACATACCTTTTTTCAAGCCTATTCTCGCATTTGCTAGACCTCTTCTTGGAATTGCACAAATTCCTTAATTTTTTTGTGTGTATTAGCTTATAAATCTGGAATTCAGAGCACCCAAAATTTTATCCTCAATTTTTTTTGAGGACCTCCGTATTGAATTAGGTAACAAGATTGTAAACTCACACCATATTTTCACATATATTTCCGCATTCACAATAGTATGGCGCAAATTCCTTAATTTTTCGTATGTATTAATTAGCCCATGGAGCATGTAACACCCAAAATTTATTTTCAAAAAAACTTATGAGGAGCTCTATATTGAGTTGGGGAACAATCACGTATACTCACATCATTTTTATCACGCTAAATTTCATATCTATATGCCTTTTTTAAGAATTGCGCAAATCCCTCAATTTTTCGTGTATACTCACAACATTTTTAATGTCTATTTTCGCATCTACAGACCCTATTTTAGGAATCACGCAAATTCCTCAATTTTTAGTGTGTATTAGCCTATGGAATTGGCGACCCTATCACCTAATTCTTTTTCTCAAAAAAATTATGAGAACCTCTGTATTGAGTTGGCGAACCATCACGTATTTTCACACATTTTTTTTGCCTATTTCCGCATCTAGACGCTTTTATTTTAGAAATGGCGCAAATTCCTCAATCTTTTTGTGTGTATTAACTTATGATTCAACTGCCCGGAGCACCCCTAATTTTCTTATAAATAACCATTATGAGGAGTTGAGGACCTCTATATTGAGTTCGGAAACCATCACGTATATTCACACCATTTTTTAATGAAAATTTCCACATCTACAGGCCGTTTTTAGGAACTGCACATATATTTTTTTGTATGTATTAGCTCATGGATATGGAGATTGGAGCACCCAAACATTTTTCTCACAAAACTTTATGAGAACCTTTGTATTGAGTTGGTGAACTATCATGTATACTCATACCATTTTTCACGCACATTTCATTATTTACATGTCATTTTTGTTTTAATTGTTCAAATTCCTTAATCTTTCGTGTTTATTAGTCCATGGATCTAGCTTTCTAAGGACCTAAACTTTTTTCTCAAAAAACTTTATAAGGACCTTTGTATTAAGTTGGGTAATCATCATGTATACGCATACCATTTATTTTACGCCTATTTTTGCATCTACAGATCTTTTTTAAAGAGTCAGACAAATTGTTCAATTTTTTGTGAGTTTTAGCCCATGTATCAACCGACTCGAGCACCCTAAATTTATTCTCAAAAAATATTTTGAGTTGGGGAAACATCGTTATATTCACACCATTTGATACACCCATTTCGGCATATATCAACCCTCTTTTAGAAATCATACAATTCCTCAAGCTTTTGTATGTATTTGTCCATGTATCTGGCGCCTGGAGTACCCAAAACTTTTTTCTTAAAGATATTTATGAGGACCTCCATATTGAGTTGGAGAACATCACATATACGCACACTAGTTTTTCACGCCATTTCCTTGTTCACATGCCCTTTTTATATAAATCACGTAGATTGCCCAATTTTTCATATGTATTAGCCCATGAATCTGGCGTCTTAAGAACCCAATTCTTTTCTCAAAATACTTTATGAGGACCTCCGTATTATGTTGGCGAACCATCACGTACACACAAACTATTTTTTCATGCCCATTTTCGTATCTACAGGGCTTTTATAGAAATCGCGTAAATTTTTCAAATTTCGTGTGTATTTAGCACATGGATGTGGCGCTCGGAGCACTCAAAAGATTTTCTCAAAAAAATGTTCTTGTATGTCAATCACTAACTCTGCTGTAGACCTTCAATCAGAAATCAGGCATAAGTTCTTCAAAAAGTTAGTTAGCTATTTTGTTCAAGTAAGTCAGAATGATATCCATCGATCGACAAGAGAGTTAAGAGGGAAATTTTAGCTTGTTGCTGCGTGCAGATTCAACAGAACCCATTGCTAATATTTATATTTAGATATATAGAATTAGGTGCACGGAAAAAATAGATAGTTTGGACTATGTATTTTCTTCTTCTTTTTCTTTTCCTCAAGTATTTCATTCATGGCGAGGTAAAAGTCGTCACGTTTTTCACTAGAGACCGTAAACGGAGGTCATTAAGAATGGTTTCATAGACTTCAAATAAAAATCTTCAAACCATCACCATCACCAAGGATTTTATTTCTACAATTAAAAAGTCTCCTGACCTGAATGACAGCAATCAGACACTAAACAACAGAGCACAAGTTCATAATGTCATAAGTTGTAGCAAATTTTAAAAAGAAATTTAAACTATTATATTTGATCTGACAAGCAACTTTATCTTCAAACTGCTAAGCACCAGCTACAGTTAATATACATGATCAGAGAAACACGCTTGCAGCATGATGTCGCTCTCCAAACATGGCAAGTCCTACACAAAAGTATAGTTCCACAATTTAGTAACTTTGTATAACCGTATGTTATGGTCATCGATAATAAAAGGGTCAAGCGCACCAAAGGTTTGTACCTGTAAATACACATAGTTTCAACAATCCCCTCCAGCTGACGTCACACCAGGATTGCGAGCAAATTGCAGCATTAAGTTGCCTGAATCATGCTCATCAAGGTCGAATTTATAACCTGCAAGATTTGATTAGTTTTACTACACCATTATCCCAACAAATTTCTCTTTCCTAGATCGATGTACACTAGCAAATTGTCCGACAATTTTCTGTCAAGCATTCATGAAATGTCCTTCAACTTGTACGAAAATTTTAGAATATTCACACAACATTGATTTTGTTTAGTACTCTGATTAATTATAAATTGAGCATTCATAATTATGAGGTAGAAAAAAGAGAGTGTGAAGCTCACCTTGTAAGGCATCCATTGCAGCAGCTGCATCAAGCGGACTCACAAAATCAACAAAGCAATGAATCAAGGTATTGACTCCAGGCTGCATATAAGTTGATAATCAGTAGACAGAATTTTTAATTAGTAGATGATGATGTGAAACGTATATATTCTTACATATATTGATGGTTCTGGTACGAGCCTAACTTCTTTGTAACCTCCAAAATGGCGGAATATGTCTGCAAAAACTGAAGTAAAGGGAAAAACTAGAATGGGCCATAAATAAAACAATAAGCTAATTTCCACACAAGAAAAGGATACGTGCCACCTCTCTTGTTGTACAGTCCTCAGGCAAACCCTCTACATACAATGTACTGCTAGCATTTGGAGGAAGCATATCTTCTGGAGCTTCTAAAAAGGGGAAAATCAGCACAAACAAATATCATTTAGCACTGAAACCAAACAAGAAAAGAATAGTAAAATTAAGTGCAACAAATATTAGCATCAACCTAAGATAACCAAATTAGGTTTTGTATGTGTCTATACACCCTGGAAAAACCCCTAGATCCACCCTTGGATTGCTAAAGTCTCTATTTTAATACTGATTTTTCTTGTATTTTGAAGAATTTTGTGATACATATATTAGCATTTAAATTGAAGATTTGCTTATATGTATTGTCATTGTACAAGGTCTATTTTAGTCTTTCTTTAAAGTGTGTGCTAGTCTTTCTTTCTTTATAAAGTATGCTCCACTTTGGGGAAGCAAACACTTTGCTTCACTCAAAGTGAAGCAAGACATTGTTGATCTTTTTTTTCGCTTCATGCTCCCTTCAACACTAGTTCTAACTACCTAGCCCTAATTTGAACTGTCTTGGACTATCGTCTTTTATCATTATCTGCCCATTATGATCGAAATCATTTCCTAGCTATCTTGCAGAACATCAGGGGCTGATGTGAATTGTTTATGATGCAGGAATTCCTCTTTTTAGCTAGTTTTACACTGACTATCAGCCTCAATGAGATACTATAGATTTACCACTACAAAATAAGGCCTTACACCAAAAGGTTCATCTAATGTATAAAAGCTACAAAAATAGCTCTAATATTGAGCCCCGAAAAATTGATTTGCCCTATTCACGCGGACTACAAACATATACTACAACTTTTATTTTTATTTCCTCCACTTACTTCAGTAATAGCAAAGACTTTCTTGATAAGTATACAAGACATTCTTGGTGAGTATTCTCGATTCCTATCATAACTATATTACACCAACCACAGCAAAAAGCATACAAATTAAGTTTTTAATTGAAAAGGCAAATAACAAACTCTATTTTCGACAAGCCATAAAATTTAATTTTTGACTGATTTAATAAACCCCAGTATGTACAACTCATAAGAATTAAGTTTCTGACTAAAAAAGTATATGAATAAATCCCAGTTTCTACAAGTCATAAAAAGTAAATTCTTAACTAAAAAATAAATGTAAAAACCCTAATTTCTACAGATCCACCCTATTGAGCAAAAAATATGTTGAAATCTTAAATCGTCTCTTCTTTCTCGATAGGATTTTAAAAGATACAACGTTGATTTGATACCATATTCGTTGAGAGGGATTTCCGCGAAGACGGGAGTAAGATCCGGCGACATCACTTCCAGCTGCACAGTGTTGGTGTCCTTCCGGTAAGCACCCACCGCCATATGTTAGTCCACCGGAGAGAAGATGAGTTTCCACTAAAATTGAAAGAGAAAGGAAAAGGGCAAGAGTATTTGGTTGGACGTAGTTCAGAATCGATGTAATTGAGGAGTGCTCATTATTTAAGGAAAGACAAAAAATTGCATTGTAAAGAAAGATCCGCCCAAGTACAATGATGAATTTACTTAAAATGAAAATCTTCTATATTAAGTAAGGGTAGAAGTATCACATGTTGCCAAGTGGAAGCCTAATGTTAAAAGAATTGGCGATGATTGTCTAATTAAAAAATTATGCATATTTAGATATACTTTGTAAATAGAAAAAAATTCTTTATTTTTTTACTTTTTTATTTCATATTATTACTTTTAGCTTAATGTTATTAACATGCGATTCAAAGATTAAAAATTAAATAATTTCACAAAATCATTTTATNTTTCTATTTACACTAATCATTTCAGGAAAAAGAATGACTAACCATCCATTACTCATCTCTAATATATGAATTGTTTTCACTATTTTTATTATATTTGAATATGCCAAAGAAAATTTATGTAAATTAAATGGTCTGTAAATGTAACAAACCTAAATTTTTAAATAAGTCAATTCCTAGCAAAAAAATTCTTTTGTTGACTATTCATATATTAGTTGCGATAGAGATTCTATGAACAAATATTTTTAAAAATTGTTTTTGATTACACTAGTTTAATAATAGTTCTTCTATTTTTGGAAGATGATAAACTTATTTGAAGAACCTATGGATGAGATATATAAAAATTAGCTAAAGCTTATTATTCATTTGTCATAAACTATTAAAATACATAAATTATGGGTCAATAGTTAGTTAAATAGCAATTTTCACTAGATTATATTATTTCACAATGCAAATTATGTAACCAACCACCATATTACGTGACAAAGAGAAAAATATACGAGCACCCACCAGTGATATACCTTCACTTTCTATAAATTTAATGAATTTAAGGAGAGAATAGAAAACTTAATGTCTTCTCTTATAGGCGAAGCTAAATAAAGAATTCACTTAAAATGAAAACTTGTTTATATATGAGAGATTTAATTTGTTCAACTCAATCTAAAATTACTTATAAATAACTAATTATTAAAAACACAAAAAAAATACTCCTATGGTGCAAGGTTTATTTATTAAAAAGTACTTTTAGGTTCTTAGAAACTATAAAATTGCTGAACGTTCATATATATAATTACTAAGGTTGCTCATGTTCTTACTTGTTGTTAGTTTTAGCATAGGTTCAGTTAAAACTATCTTAGCAGTAGTCATATGCTGATGATGATATATGTTCAGCCACGCTGGGCTAAAGAGTGGCCTCTGAGCAACACATGTATTATTTAGATCTACAGTCCACCAAAGATTAAACTAGAATTGGCAGGGGCCGCGCGAACGCAAGCCTCTTCAGCAACAAATTATGACGTAGGCTCGACCACTTGGGCCCACCTTAGGCCAGTACCCCTTCAAAGTGCAATGGAGGTCATAAGCCTAGGCCATGGGCCTTCATGATCAACCATTGACCCCGTCCAGGTAAGTATGTTATTTTATCCTACTTGGCCCAATATTATACCTCCTCCTTCTGTCTCCATCTTCCCTATTTGTCGATGTGGGATAACTGGATTCTTCTGTATATATATCAAAATTTTCATCATTGAAATGGATTAGTTACTTAAAAAACAAAATTGTAGTCTTAGACAACAATAAGATATAAACACACTTTAAAATACGAACTACTATAAGTACGGATTACAAAATATAAGTACTTGATGATTTTGTTAGATTTTATTTGTCCTGATTTCTTACCATAAATAGGTTTTCCTTTTAGAAAAAGGTTTTGCATTGACAAATCCTTTTTCTGATAGGAAAAGGCTTTGTACTCTATAAATAGAGGCATGTGCCTTCTAACTCAATCAAACAATGTAGTCTAAGGGCTTTGAGAGTTTTGGTTAGGGAGATAATTTATGGGTCACAAGCTTGATATGCTATCACTTGTGCGAACCTCCCATGTATCTTTGTGTCTTTTTGGTGTATTTCTCGTTATCTTCTTACTCGTGGTCTTTCGAGGTTTGCTTTGCTAGCTTCCGCATTTACACCTGCTTATTTTTGATCCTAACATATTCGTGCTCCCAAACAATTATTATTTCCTCTCATGTTTGTAAATTTGATTCAATTAAGGCTTGTCGAATTTCATAATGACTTGTTTTTAACTGATTTATATATGAACACAGGATTAGAAAGTCTAATGAGTTCTTCAAGGTTTTGCACAAACTTGACCTGTATAGTTTAAGTCTACAATTAAAACTACTCTTTTTAACCAAAGTTGCATTGCATATTCTTTATATTAAATTGCAATGTTGTTAAAGCATCTCTATTAATCCCATGTTTTATTTTAAGGAAATCACATTTGAGAAAGTAAATAGTTTCTGGATAACCAAAAGAAAGTATAAGATATTAATATCATAGATGATAAAGGAAATTAGATAAGGTCATATTTTCTTTTGATTGAGTTGGAAAATCATCACATATACTCACATCTTTTTTTTCACACGTATTTCCGTATTTACATGTCCTTTTAGAAATCGTATGAATTTCTCAATTTTTCTTGTGTATTAGCCCATGGATCTGACACTTAGAGCACCTAAAATCTTCTTTTCTCAAAATAATTTATTAGCACCTCCGTATTGAGGGGTAAACTATCACTTATACTCGCACAAATTTTTCATGTCCATTTTTGTATCTACAAGCCCTTTTTTCGGAATCACGTGAATTCTTCAATTTTTAGTGTGAATTAGCCCATGGATCTGACGCCCGAAGCACCCAATTTTTTTTTTTTATCAAA
This sequence comes from Solanum pennellii, assembly GCF_001406875.1. Taxonomy (NCBI): domain Eukaryota; kingdom Viridiplantae; phylum Streptophyta; class Magnoliopsida; order Solanales; family Solanaceae; genus Solanum; species Solanum pennellii. The sequence continues at coordinate 45,390,567 of NC_028642.1, read as the reverse complement.
AAGCATTATGATGACCTCTATATTGAGTTGGGAACACTCACGTATATACTCACACCATTTTTTCATGCCCATTTTTGCATCTACAAGCCCTTTTAAGAAATCACACAAATTTCTCATTTTTTCACGTGGATTAGCCAACGGTTCTGGCGCCTAGAGCACCAATGATTTTATTCTAAAAAAATTATGAGGACCTACTTATTGATTCTGGGAACCAACAGCTATACTCAAACCATATTTTCAAGATCATTTCCTCATCTACAGACCCCTTTTTTAGGAATTGCACAAATTCCTCAATTTTTCGTGTGTATTAGCCCATGGATCTAGCGCCAAATACACCCAAAAAAAGTTTTATAAAAAAATATTATGAGGATATCCGTATTAAGTTTGGGAACCATTACATATATTTACACCAAATTTTTTTCACGTCCATGCCATCGTTTACAGACCCTTTTAAGAAATCACGCAAATTTCTCAATTTTTCATTTATATTATCTTATGGATCTGGCGTCGAGAGCACCCAAATTTTTTTCTCAAAAAACTTTAAGAGGATCCCCTTATGGAGTAGGAGAAACATCATGTATACTCATACCATTTTTTCATGCCAAGTTCCGCATCTACGGGCGCTTATTTGGGAATCATATAAATCCCTCAATATTTCGTGTGTCTTAGCCTATTGATCTAGTGCCTGGAGCACCCATTTTTCCCCCAAAAACATTATAAGGATCTTTGAATTGAGTTTGGAAAAATTATTTATACTCGTACTATTGTTTTCAAGTTCAGATTCGCATTTACAGGCCCTTAATATATGAATTGTGCAATTTTTTTAATTTTTCGTGTTTATTAGCCCATGGATCTGGCAGCAGTAGCAACTAAAAATTTATTCTCAAAAAATTTTATGAGGACCTCCGTATTGAGTTGGTGATTATTAAATATACTCGCATCATTGTTTTTACACTCATTTTTGCATTTACATGTACTTTTTTCGAAAACGCGCAAAAGACTCAATTTTTCTATGTATATTAGCCCATGGAACTAGCGCCTAAAGCACCAAAATAATTTTTTCTCAAAATAACTTATGAGGACATCCTTATTAAGTTAGAAAATCATCACGTATACTCACAAAATTTTTTATGTCCATTTACGCATGTACAAGCTCTTTTAAGAATCACGCAAATTACTTAATTTTTCATGTATATTACACTTGGAGCACCAAAAACAATTTTTTATTAAAAACTTTATGAGGAACTCCGTTATTGACTTGGAACAATCACATATAGTCGCACTACTTTTTTTAACACCCATTTCTGCATCTACACACCATTTACTAGGTATCACGCAAATTTCTCAATTTTTCGTATGTATTAACCTATGGATCTAGTGCCTAGAGCACCCAAATTTTTTTTCTCACAAAAACTTTATGAAGACCTCCGTATTGAGTTGAGAAACAATCATATATACTCGCACATGTTATTTCACTACATCTTTAGGCCCTTTTTAGGAATCGCCTAAATTCCTTAATTTTTTGTGTGTATTAGTCAATGGATCAAGGGCCTGGAGAACCAATCAATTTCCTCATATTTTATGTGGAACTCCTTAAAAAGATGTGTAAATATTTTGTATTTACAGATCTTTTTTTTAGGATTTGCTCAAATTCCTCAATTTTTCGTGTGTATAATCCCATGGATTTAGCGCCCAGAGCATCCATAATTTTTTTCTAAAAAAACATTATGAGGACCTTCTTACTGAGTTGGGGAACCATCACGTATACTTGCACCAATTTTTTCACGTCCATTTATGAATTTATAGGTCCTTTTTTAGAAGTCGCATAAATTCCTAGATTTTCCTATGTATAATCCCATTGATCTGGAGCCCGAATCACCCAAATTGTCTTTGTCAAGAAAATTTACGAGGACCTACATATTGATTTGGGGAACCATCACTTATACACACACTATTCTTTTCACGCCAATTTCTTCATCTACAGGCACATTTTAAAAATCGCACAAATTCCTCAATTTTGTGTGTGTATTAGCCCGTGTATCTGATGCCCGAAGCACTCAAATTATTTTTCTTAAAAAACATTATGAAGACCTTAGTATTGGGTTTGGGAACAATCACGTATATCCACAACATCTCTTTCACGCATATTGCCATATCTAGAGGCCCTTTTATTGGATTCGTGCAAATTTCTCAATTTTTCGTGCATATTAGCCTACGGATATGGAGCCTAGAGCATCAAAAAAATTTCTTAAAAAACATTATTAGGACCTGTATTGAGTTGGGAAACAATCACGTATACTCACACCATATTTTGAAGCTCATTTTCAAATTTACATGCCTTTTTGAGAAATCGCATAAATTCATCAATTTTGCATGTGTATTATCCCATGGATCTGACTCACGAAGCACCCAAAATTGTTTTTTCAAAATAATTTATGGGGACATACGTATTGATTAACCATCATGTATATTGACATAATTTTTTTCATGTCCATTTCCTCAACTACTGGCACTTTTTTATTAATTGCATAAATTCCTATATTTTTGGTTTGTATTAGCAAATGGATGTGGCGCTTGGAGCACCCAAACTTTTTTTCCAAAACAGTTTATGAGTACCTCTGTATTGAGTTGAGGAACCATCATGTATAATCACACTAAATTTTTCATTCCCATTTCTGCATCTACAATCCTCTTATTCAAAATCGAGCAAATTCATCATTTTTTTGCGTTTATAAGCCTATGGATCTGGCGCTAGGATCTCTAATATTTTTTTCTCTAATAACTTCATCAGGACCTCCGTATTGAGTTCGAGAACAATCACGTATACTCACACTATTTTTTTCCACGCTTATTCAGCATTTGATGGACCTTTTTTGGAATCACGGAAATTTCTCAATTTTTGAGTATATTAGCTCATGGATATAGTGTCCGAAGCACCCAAATTTTTCCCAAAAAAATTTATGAGGACGTCTGTGTTGATTTGAGGAACCATGACGTATTCTCACACCAATTTGTTTTCACGTCCATTTCCACTTTTTCAGGATCTTTTGGAATTGCACAAATTCCTATATTTTTTGGTGTATTAGCCCATTGATCTGGCGCACAAAGCATTCAAATAATTTTTTCTCAAAAAGATTAATGAGGACTTCCCTATTGAATTGAGGAACCGTCACGTATATTCAAATCATTTTTTCACATCCATTTCAGCATCTAGAGGCCCATTTTTAGGAATTACGCAAATTACTTAACTTTTTGTGTGTATTAACCCATGTATATGGGGACCGAAACACTAATTTTTTTCTCAAAGAACTTTATAAGGACTTTCGTATTAAGTAGGGGAACCATCATACATAGTCACACCTTTTTTAACACTCTTATTTTTGCATCATCATGTCATTTTTAAGAATTGCGTAAATCCCTCAATTTTTCATATGTATTAGCCCATGGATATGGTACCCGGAGCACCCAAATTTTTCTATCCAAAAGTTTGTAAGGAGCGAATTAGGGAACCATCATGTATACCTACATCATTTTTTATGTCCATTCACATGTCTTTTTTTAAGAATCACGCAAATTACTCAATCATTCGTGTGTATAAATTAGCCCAAAAATGTGGCTCCCAAAGCACTCAAATTTATTTATTAAAAACTTTATGAGGACCTCTATATTGAGTTGAGGAACTATCAAGTATACTCATACAATTTTTAAATCTACTATCCCTTTTTAGGAATTAAACAAATTCTTTTATTTTTTGTGTGTATTAACCATGGATCTGGCGCCCCGGAGTACCCAAAATTTTTTGGTCAAAAAATTTATGAGGACCTCTATATTGAGTTGGAGAACCATCACATATACTCGTACCTTTTTTTCACGCTCATTTCTGCATTTAGAGTCCTTTTATAGGAATCACGCAAATTCTCAATTTTTTGTATGTATTAACCCATAGATCTGGCGCCGGTAGCACCCTAAATTTATTATGAAAATACTTTATGAGGATCTCTATATATAGTTGTGGAACAGTCATGCATACTTATACCATTTTTCACGCCCATTCCCGCATATACAAACACTTTTTAGGAATCTCTCAAATTTTCGTGTGTAAAACCATGAATTTGGCACTCGGAGCACCCAATTCTTTTCTCAGAAAACTTAAGGAGGACCTCCATTTTGAGTTGGGGAACCATCACGTTTACGTACACTAGTTTTTCACGCCATTTCCTTGTTTACATGCCCTTTTTATATAAATCACGTAGATTGCTCAATTTTTCGTGTATATTAGCCCATGAATTTGGCGTCTTAAGAACCCAATTCTTTTCTCAAAATGCTTTATGAGGACCTCCATATTATGTTGGCGAACCATCACGTACACACGGACTATTTTTTCATGCACATTTTCGTATCTACAGGGCTTTTTTAGAAATCGCATAAATTTTTCAATTTTCATGTGTATTTAGCACATGGATGTGGCGCTCGGAGCACTCAAAAAGATTTTCTCATAAAAATTAATGAGAACCTCTGTATTGAAATGGGGAACCATCACATATAGTCACGTTATTTTTTCACGTCCATTTTCGCATATACATACCATTTTTTTAGGAATCGTGCAAATTTCTTATTTGTTCGTGTGTATAAGCCTATGGATAAAGGCGTCTGGAGCACCAAAAAAGTCCCAAAAAAATTTATGAGGACCTTCATATTGAGTTGGGCAATCATCATGTATGCTAACACCATTTTTAATGCCCATTTCCACATATATGGTCCCTTTTTTAGGAATCACGCAAAATACTCAAATTTTCGTGTATATTAGCCCATGGATAAAGGCGCCTGGAGCACCAAAAAAATTTCTAAAATAAATTTATGATGACCTCCGTATTGAGTTGGAAAACTATTGCGCATGTACTCACACCATTTTTTCCATGCCCCTTTTCGTATTTAGAGGCCATCTTTATAGGAATAGCGTAAATTCCTTAATTTTTCGTGTGTATTAGCCCATTAATTTGGTCTCCAGAGCATTCCAAAAAAAACTTTTCTCGAGAAACTTCGTGAGGACCTCTGTATTGTGTTGGGGAACCATCACGTATACTCGTACTAATAAACATGCCTATTTCTGCATCAAAAGTGCCTCTTTTCGGAATCACCCAAATTCCTCAATTTTTCGGGAGTATTAGCACAGGAATTTGATGTCCAGATCACCCAAAAAATATTTCTCAAAAAACATCATGAGATAGAAGAAAGTTTTTATTTATTTGTCTATTTTCTTATTTCATATTATTACTTTTAGCATGATGCTATTTGTAGGAGATTCAAAAATAAAGATAAGATATTGTCCACGAATCATTTTAGGAAAAAGTTTCAATGGATAACTCTTACTGTACTTTGAAAAACTATTGATGAAATTAATCAACACCAGAAAAAGAGAGCAAGAGAGAAAAATTCATCCGAATAGCACAGCTCACTGCAGGTAGGCCAAAATGTTCTTGTATGTCAATCACTAACTCTGCTGTAGACCTTCAATCAGAAATCAGGCATAAGTTCTTCAAAAAGTTAGTTAGCTATTTTGTTCAAGTCAGTCGGAATGATATCCATCGATCGACAAGAGAGTTAAGAGGGAAATTTTAGCTTGTTGCTGCGTGCAGATTCAACAGAACCCATTGCTAATATTTATATTTAGATATACAGAATTAGGATGCACGGGAAAAAATAGATAGTTTGGACTATGTATTTTCTTCTTCTTTTTCTTTTCCTCAAGTATTTCATTCATGGCGAGGTAAAAGTCGTCACGTTTTTCACTAGAGACCGTAAACGGAGGTCATTAAGAATGGTTTCATAGACTTCAAATAAAAATCTTCAAACCATCACCATCACCAAGGATTTTATTTCTACAATTAAAAAGTCTCCTGACCTGAATGACAGCAATCAGACACTAAACAACAGAGCACAAGTTCATAATGTCATAAGTTGTAGCAAATTTTAAAAAGAAATTTAAACTATTATATTTGATCTAACAAGCAACTTTATCTTCAAACTGCTAAGCACCAGCTACAGTTAATATACATGATCAGAGAAACACGCTTGCATCATAACTTCGCTCTCAAAACATGGCAAGTCCTACACAAAAGTATAGTTCCACAATTTAGTAACTTTGTATAACCGTATGTTATGGTCATCGATAATAAAAGGGTCAAGCGCACCAAAGGTTTGTACCTGTAAATACACATAGTTTCAACAATCCCCTCCAGCTGACGTCACACCAGGATTGCGAGCAAATTGCAGCATTAAGTTGCCTGAATCATGCTCATCAAGGTCGAATTTATAACCTGCAAGATTTGATTAGTTTTACTACACCATTATCCCAACAAATTTCTCTTTCCTAGATCGATGTACACTAGCAAATTGTCCGACAATTTTCTGTCAAGCATTCATGAAATGTCCTTCAACTTGTACGAAAATTTTAGAATATTCACACAACATTGATTTTGTTTAGTACTCTGATTAATTATAAATTGAGCATTCATAATTATGAGGTAGAAAAAAGAGAGTGTGAAGCTCACCTTGTAAGGCATCCATTGCAGCAGCTGCATCAAGCGGACTCACAAAATCAACAAAGCAATGAATCAAGGTATTGACTCCAGGCTGCATATAAGTTGATAATCAGTAGACAGAATTTTTAATTAGTAGATGATGATGTGAAACGTATATATTCTTACATATATTGATGGTTCTGGTACGAGCCTAACTTCTTTGTAACCTCCAAAATGGCGGAATATGTCTGCAAAAACTGAAGTAAAGGGAAAAACTAGAATGGGCCATAAATAAAACAATAAGCTAATTTCCACACAAGAAAAGGATACGTGCCACCTCTCTTGTTGTACAGTCCTCAGGCAAACCCTCTACATACAATGTACTGCTAGCATTTGGAGGAAGCATATCTTCTGGAGCTTCTAAAAAGGGGAAAATCAGCACAAACAAATATCATTTAGCACTGAAACCAAACAAGAAAAGAATAGTAAAATTAAGTGCAACAAATATTAGCATCAACCTAAGATAACCAAATTAGGTTTTGTATGTGTATATACACCCTGGAAAAACCCCTAGATCCACCCTTGGATTGCTAAAGTCTCTATTTTAATACTGATTTTTCTTGTATTTTGAAGAATTTTGTGATACATATATTAGCATTTAAATTGAAGATTTGCTTATATGTATTGTCATTGTACAAGGTCTATTTTAGTCTTTCTTTAAAGTGTGTGCTAGTCTTTCTTTCTTTATAAAGTATGCTCCACTTTGGGGAAGCAAACACTTTGCTTCACTCAAAGTGAAGCAAGACATTGTTGATTTTTTTTTTCGCTTCATGCTCCCTTCAACACTAGTTCTAACTACCTAGCCCTAATTTGAACTGTCTTGGACTATCGTCTTTTATCATTATCTGCCCATTATGATCGAAATCATTTCCTAGCTATCTTGCAGGACATCAGGGGCTGATGTGAATTGTTTATGATGCAGGAATTCCTCTTTTTAGCTAGTTTTACACTGACTATCAGCCTCAATGAGATACTATAGATTCACCACTACTAAATAAGGCCTTACACCAAAAGGTTCATCTAATGTATAAAAGCTACAAAAATAGCTCTAATATTGAGCCCCGAAAAATTGATTTGCCCTATTCACGCGGACTACAAACATATACTACAATTTTTTTTTTATTTCCTCCACTTACTTCAGTAATACCAAAGACTTTCTTGATGAGTATACAAGACATTCTTGGTGAGTATTCTCAATTCCTATCATAACTATATTACACAAACCACAGCAAAAAGCATACAAATTAAGTTTTTAATTGAAAAGGCAAATAACAAACTCTATTTTCGACAAGCCATAAAATTTAATTTTTGACTGATTTAATAAACCCCAGTATCTACAACTCATAAGAATTAAGTTTCTGACTAAAAAAGTATATGAATAAATCTCTGTTTCTAGAAGTCATAAAAATTAAATTCTTAACTAAAAAATAAATGTAAAAACCCTAATTTCTACAGATCCACCCTATTGAGCAAAAAATATGTTGAAATCTTAAATTGTCTCTTCTTTCTCGATAGGATTTTAAAAGATACAGAGTTTCTTTGATACCGTATTCGTTGAGAGGGATTTCCGCGAAGACGGGAGAAAGATCCGGCGACATCACTTCCAGCTGCACAGTGTTGGTGTCCTTCCGGTAAGCACCCACCGCCATATGTTAGTCCACCGGAGAGAAAATGAGTTTCCACTAAAATTGAAAGAGAAAGGAAAAGGGCAAGAATATTTGGTTGGACGTAGTTCAGAATCGATGTAATTGAGGAGTGCTCATTATTTAAGGAAAGACAAAAAATATGCATTGTAAAGAAAGATCCGCCCAAATACAATGATGAATTTACTTAAAATGAAAATCTTCTATATTAAGTAAGGGTAGAAGTATCACATGTTGCCAAGTGGCAGCCTAATGTTAAAAAAATTGGCGATGATTGTCTAATTAAAAAATTATGCATATTTAGATACACTTTGTAAATAGAAAGAAATTCTTTATTTTTTTACTTTTTTATTTCATATTATTACTTTTAGCTTAATGTTATTAACATGCGGTTCAAAGATTAAAAATAAAATAATTTCACAAAATCATTTTACAAAAAAGATTGAATGAATAACTCTCCATTACTTATTTTTAATATAGGTATAAATTTCTTTTTACACTAATCATTTCAGGAAAAAGAATGACTAACCATCCATTACTCATCTCTAATATATGAATTGTTTTCACTATTTTTATTATATTTGAATATGCCAAAGAAAATTTATGTAAATTAAATGGTCTGTAAATGTAACAAACCTAAATTTTTAAATAAGTCAATTCCTAGCAAAAAAATTCTTTTGTTGACTATTCATATATTAGTTGCGATAGAGATTCTATGAACAAATATTTTTAAAAATTGTTTTTGATTACACTAGTTTAATAATAGTTCTTCTATTTTTGGAAGATGATAAACTTATTTGAAGAACCTATGGATGAGATATATAAAAATTAGCTTAAGCTTACTATTCATTTGTCATAAACTATTAAAATACATAAATTATGGGTCAATAGTAGTTAAATAGCAATTTTCAATAGATTATATTATTTCACAATGCAAATTATGTAACCAACCACCATGTTACATGACAAAGAGAAAAATATACGAGCACCCACCAGTGATATACCTTCACTTTCTATAAATTTAATGAATTTAAGGAGAGAATAGAAAACTTAATGTCTTCTCTTATAGGCGAAGCTAAATAAAGAATTCACTTAAAATGAAAACTTGTTTATATATGAGAGATTTAATTTGTTCAACTCAATCTAAAATTACTTATAAATAATTAGNTTATATATGAGAGATTTAATTTGTTCAACTCAATCTAAAATTACTTATAAATAACTAATTATTAAAAACACAAAAAAAATACTCCTATGGTGCAAGGTTTATTTATTAAAAAGTACTTTTAGGTTCTTAGAAACTATAAAATTGCTGAACGTTCATATATATAATTACTAAGGTTTCTCATGTTCTTACTTGTTGTTAGTTTTAGCATAGGTTCAGTTAAAACTATCTTAGCAGTAGTCATATGCGGATGATGATATATGTTCAACCACGCTGGGCTAAAGAGTGGCCTCTGGGCAACACATGTATTATTTAGATCTACAGCCCACCAAAGATTAAACTAGAATTGGCAGGGGCCGCGCGAACGCAAGCCTCTTCAGCAACAAATTATGACGTAGGCTCGGCCACTTGGGCCGACCTTAGGCAAGTACCCTTCAAAGTGCAATGGAGGTCATAAGCCTAGGCCATGGGCCTTCATGATCAACCATTGAACCCGTCCAGGTAAGTATGTTATTTTATCCTACTTGGCCCAATATTGTACCTCCTCCTTCTGTCTCCATCTTCCCTATTTGTCGATGTGGGATAACTGGATTCTTCTGTATATATATCAAAATTTTCATCGTTGAAATGGATTAGTTACTTAAAAAACAAAATTGTAGTCTTAGACAACAATAACATATAAACACACTTTAAAATACAAACTACTATAAGTACGGATTACAAAATATAAGTACTTGATGATTCTGTTAGATTTTATTTGCCCTGATTTCTTACCATAAATAGGTTTTCCTTTTAGAAAAAAGTTTTGGATTGACTAATCCTTTTTCTGGTAGGAAAAAGTTTAGGACTCTATAAATAGAGGCATGTTCCTTCTAACTTAATCAAACAATGTAGTCCAAGGGCTTTGAGAGTTTTGGTTAGGGAGATAATTTATGGGTCACAAGATTGATATGGTATCACTTGTGCGAACCTCCCATGTATCTTTGTGTCTTTTTGGTGTATTTCTCGTTGTCTTCTTACTCGTGGTCTTTCGAGGTTTGCTTTGCTAGCTTCCGCATTTACACCTACTTATTTTCGATCCTAACATATTCGTGCTCCCAAACAATTATTATTTCGTCTCATGTTTGTAAATTTGATTCAATTAAGGCTTGTCGAATTTCATAATGACTTATTTTTAACTGATTTATATATGAACATAGGATTAGAAAGTCTAATGAGTTCTTCATGGTTTTGCACAAACTTGACCTGTATAGTTTAACTCTTCAATTAAAACTACTCTTTTTAACCAAATTTGCATTGCATATTCTTTATATTAAATTGCAATGTTGTTAAAGCATCTCTGTTAATCCCATGTTTTATTTTAAGGAAATCACATTTGAGAAAGTAAATAGTTTCTGGATAACCAAAAGAAAGTATAAGATATTTATATCATAGATGATAAAGGAAATTAGATAAGGTCATATTTTCTTTTGATTGAGTTGGAAAATCATCACATATACTCACATCTTTTTTTTTTCACACGTATTTCCGTATTTACATGTCCTTTTAGAAATCGTATAAATTTCTCAATTTTTCATGTGTATTAGCCCATGGATCTGACACTTAGAGCACCTAAAATCTTCTTTTCTCAAAATAATTTATTAGCACCTCCGTATTGAGGGGTAAACTATCACTTATACTCACACAAATTTTTCATGTCCATTTTTGTATCTACAAGTCCTTTTTTCGGAATCACGTGAATTCTTCAATTTTTTGTGTGAATTAGCCCATGGATCTGACGCCCGAAGCACCCAATTTTTTGTTTTATCAAAAAGCATTATGATGACCTCTATATTGAGTTGGGGAACACTCACGTATATACTCGCACCATTTTTTCATGCCCATTTTCGCATCTACAAGCCCTTTTAAGGAATCACACAAATTCCTCAATTTTTCATGTGGATTAGCCAACGGTTCTGGCGCCCAGAGCACCAATGATTTTATTCTAAAAAAATTATAAGGACCTACTTATTGATTCGGGGAACCAACAGCTATACTCAAACCATATTTTCAAGATCATTTCCGCATCTACAGACCCCTTTTTTAGGAATTGCACAAATTCCTCAATTTTTCGTGTGTATTAGCCCATGGATCTAGCGCCAAATGCACCCAAAAAAAGTTTTCTAGAAAAATATTATGAGGACCTCCGTATTAAGTTTGGGAACCATTACATATATTCACACCAAATTTTTTTCACGTCCATGTCATCATTTACAGACCCTTTTAAGGAATCACACAAATTTCTCAATTTTTCATTCATATTAGATTATGGATCTGGCGTCGATAGCACCCAAATTTTTTTTCAAAAAACTTTAAGAGGACCCCCTTATGGAGTAGGAGAAACATCATGTATACTCGTACCATTTTTTCATGCCCAGTTCCGCATCTACGGGCGCTTATTTGGGAATCATATAAATCCCTCAATATTTCGTGTGTATTAGCCTATTGATCTAGTGCCTGGAGCACCCATTTTTTCCCCAAAAACATTATAAGGATCTTTGAATTGAATTTGGAAAAATCTTTTATACTCGTACTATTGTTTTCAAGTTCAGATTCGCATTTAGAGGCCCTTAATATATGAATTGTGCAATTTTTTTTAATTATTCGTGTTTATTAGCCCATGGATCTGGCGGCAGTAGCAACCAAAAATTTATTTTCAATAAAATTTTATGAGGACCTCCGTATTGAGTTGGTGATTATTAAATATACTCGCATCATTGTTTTTACACTCATTTTTGCATTTACATGTACTTTTTTCGAAAACGCACAAAAGACTAAATTTTTCTATGTATATTAGCCCATGGAACTAGCGCCTAAAGCACCAAAATAATTTTTTCTCAAAATAACTTATGAGGACATCCTTATTAAGTTAGAAAATCATCACGTATACTCACAAAAATTTTTATGTCCATTTGTGCATGTACAAGCTCTCTTAAGAATCACGCAAATTACTTAATTTTTCATGTATATTACACTTGGAGCACCAAAAATTTTTTTTATTAAAAAACTTTATGAGGACCTCCGTTATTGACTTGGAACAATCACATATAGTAGCACTACTTTTTTTAACATCCATTACTGCATCTATACACCATTTACTAGGTATCACGCAAATTTCTCAATTTTTCATATGTATTAACCTATGGATCTAGTGCCTAGAGCACCCAAATTTTTTTCTCACAAAAATTTTATGAGGACCTCCGTATTGAGTTGAGAAACAATCATATATACTCGTACATGTTATTTCACTACATCTTTAGGCCCTTTTTAGGAATCGCCTAAATTCCTTAATTTTTTGTGTGTATTAGTCAATGGATCAAGGGCCTGGAGAACCAAACAATTTCCTCATATTTTATGTGGAACTCCTTAAAAAGATGTGTAAATATTTTGTATTTTACAGATCTTTTTTTTTAGGATTTGCTCAAATTTTTCAATTTTTCGTGTGTATAATCCCATGGATTTAGCGCCCAGAGCACCCATAATTTTTTCTAAAAAAACATTATGAGGACCTTCTTATTGAGTTGGGGAACCATCACGTATACTTGCACCAATTTTTTCACGTTCATTTATGAATTTATAGGTCCTTTTTTAGAAGTCGCATAAATTCCTAGATTTTCCTATGTATAATCCCATTGATCTGGAGCCCGAATCACCCAAATTGTCTTTCTCAAGAAAATTTATGAGGACCTACATATTGATTTGGGGAACCATCACTTATACTCACACTATTCTTTTCACGCCAATTTCTTCATCTACAGGCCCATTTTAAAAATCGCACAAATTCCTCAATTTTGTGTGTGTATTAGCCCGTGTATCTGACGCCCGAAGCACTCAAATTATTTTTCTTAAAAAACATTATGAAGGCCTTAGTATTGGGTTTGGGAACAATCACGTATACCCACAACATCTCTTTCACGCATATTTCCATATCTGAGGCCCTTTTATTGGAATCGTGCAAATTTCTCAATTTTTCGTGCGTATTAGCCCACGGATATGGCGCCTAGAGCATCAAAAAAATTTCTTAAAAAACATTATTAGGACCTGTATTGAGTTGGGAAACAATCACGTGTACTCACACCATATTTTGAAGCTCATTTTCAAATTTACATGCCTTTTTTAGAAATCGCATAAATTATCAATTTTTCATGTGTATTATCCCATGGATCTGACTCACGAAGCACCCAAAATTGTTTTTTCAAAATAATTTATGGGGACATACGTATTGATTAACCATCATGTATGTTCACACAATTTTTTTCATATCCATTTCCTCAACTACTGGCACTTTTTTAGTAATTGCATAAATTCCTCAATTTTTGGTTTGTATTAGCAAATGGATGTGGCGCTTGGAGCACCCAAACTTTTTTTCCAAAAAAGTTTATGAGTACCTCTGTATTGAGTTGAGGAACCATCATGTATAATCACACTAAATTTTTCATGCCCATTTCTGCATCTACAAGCCTTTTATTCAAAATCGAGCAAATTCATCAATTTTTTGCGTTTATAAGCCCATGGATCTGGCGCCAGGATCTCTAATATTTTTTTCTCAAATAACTTTATCAGGACCTCCGTATTGAGTTGGGGAACCATCATGTATACTCACACTATTTGTTTCCACGCCTATTCAGCATTTGATGGACCTTTTTTGGAATCACAGAAATTTCTCAATTTTTGAGTGTATTAGCTCATAGATATAGTGTCCGAAGCACCCAAATTTTTCCCAAAAAAAATTATGAGGACGTCTGTGTTGATTTGAGGAATCATCACGTATTCTCACACCAATTTGTTTTCACGTCCATTTCCACTTTTACAAGACCTTTTGGAATCGCACCAATTCCTATATTTTTTGGTGTATTAGCCCATTGATCTGGCGCACAAAGCATTCAAATAATTTTTCCTCAAGAAGATTAATGAGGACTTTCCTATTGAATTGGTGAACCGTCACGTATATTCAAATCATTTTTTCACACCCATTTCAGCATCTAGAGTTCCATTTTTAAGAATTACGCAAATTACTCAACTTTTTCTGTGTATTAACCCATGGATATGGGGACCGAAACACTAATTTTTTTCTCAAAGAACTTTATAAGGACTTTTGTATTAAGTAGGGGAACCATCATAAATAGTCACGCCTTTTTTTTCACTCTTATTTTTGCATCTTCATGTCATTTTTAAGAATTGCGTAAATCCCTCAATTTTTAATATGTATTAGCCCATGGATATGGTGCCCGGAGCACCCAAATTTTTCTATCCAAAAGTTTGTAAGGACCGAATTAGGGAACCATCATGTATGCCTACATCATTTTTTCATGTCCATTCACATGCTTTTTTTTAAGAATCACGCAAATTACTCAATCATTCGTGTGTATAAATTAGCCCAAAAATGTGGCTCCCAAAGCACTCAAATTTTTTTATTAAAAACATTACGAGGACGTCCTTATTGAGTTGAGGAACCATCAAGTATACTCATACAATTTTTAAATCTACTCTCCCTTTTTAGGAATTAAACAAATTCTTTAATTTTTTGTGTGTATTAGCCATGGATCTGGCGCCCCGGAGTACCCAAAATTATTTGGTCAAAAAATTTATGAGGACCTCTATATGGAGTTGGAGAACCATCACATATACTCATACCTTTTTTTCACGCTCATTTCTGCATTTAGAGTCCTTTTTTAGGAATCGCGCAAATTCTCAATTTTTCGTATGTATTAACCCACATATCTGGCGTCGGTAGCACCCTAAATTTATTATGAAAATACTTTATGAGGATCTCTATATATAGTTGTGGAACAGTCATGTATACTTATACCATTTTTCACGCCCATTCCCGCATATACATACACTTTTTAGGAATCTCTCAAATTTTCATGTGTAAAACCATGAATTTGACACTCGGAGCACCCAATTCTTTTCTCAGAAAACTTAAGGAGGACCTCCATTTTGAGTTGGGGAACCATCACGTATACTCACACAATTTTTCACGCCCATTACCTCATCATCCAGAGGCTGTTTTTTAGGACTCGTTCAAATTCCTCAATTATCGTGTGTATTAGCCAATGGATCTGATGCTAGTAGCACCCAAAAGCTTTTTCTCAAATACTCTATGAGGATCTCCGTTTTGAGCTGGAGAACCATCAAGTATACTCCCATTTCCACATCTACACGCTTTTTTTTGGAATTACGCAAATTCCTCAATTTTTCGTGTGTATTAGCTCATAGATTTGGAGCGCGGAGCACCCTAAATACTTTTTATCTAAAAACTTTATGACAACCTCTGTATTGAGTTGGGGAACCATCATGTATACTTACACCAATTTTTTCACGCCCATTTCCCGCATCTACAAGCCCTTTTTAGGATTTGCGGAAATTAGTCAGGTTTTCGTGTGTATTAGCCTATGGTTCTGGCCTTCGGAGTACCTAAATATTTTTTTGTCAAAAAAATTTATGAGTACTTCCATATTGATATTGAGTTTATGGAATTATTACGTATTCTCGCACCATTTTCTTCACGCCAATTTCTGCATCTAGAAGCCATTTTTAAAAATCGCATAAATTCCTCAATTTTTCGTGTGTATTATCACATAGACCTACCGACTGGAGCACCTTAGATATCTTTCTCAAAAAAACGTTATCAGGAACTACGCATTGAGTTGGAAATTATCACGTATACGCACACCATTCTTTTCACGTGCTTCTCCATCTACATGTGGGAATCTTTCAAATTTCTCAATTTTTCATGTGCATTAGACCACAGATCAGGGAATCAAAGCACCAAAAATATTTTTCTCAAAAAAAATTATGGGGATCTCTGTATTGAGTTGGGAAACCATCATATATTCTCAAACCATTCTTTTCATGCCCATTTTCGTATTTAGAGGCAGTTTTAAGGAATCACGCAAACTTCTAAATTTTTTGTGTGTAATAGCCCATGGTTTGGTGCGCGACACACCCTATATTTTTTTCTTAAATTATTTTATAATGACTCCGTATTGAGTTGGGAAACCATCATATATACTCACACCATTTTTTTCAAACCCATTTCCACAATTACAGGCCCTTTTTAGGAATTTCGCAAATTCCTCAGTTTTTGTGTACTAACCATTGATATGGCGCCCGGCGCACACAAATTTGTTTCTCAAAAAACTTTATCAAGACCTACGTATTGAGTTTGGGAACTACAAATATCATGTATATCCATGAAAATTTTTTAAAACCATTTTCGTATTTGCTAGACCTCTTTTTGAAATCGCGCAAATTCCTTATTTTTTCGTGTGTATTAGCTCATAGATCTGGCATCCGGAGCACCCAAAATATTTTCCTCAAATTTTTTTGAGGACCTCCATATTGAACTAGGTAACAATATTGTATACCACACCATTTTTTCACACCCATTTCCGCATTTACGTGACCGTTTATAGTGATCGCGTAAATTTCTCAATTTTTCGTGTGTATTAATTAGCCCAAAAATTTGACGCATGTAGCACCCAAAATTTATTTTCAAAAAAACTTATGAGGACCTCTATATTGAGTTGGGGAATAATCACGTATACTCATATCATTTTTATCACGCCAATTTGCATATCTATACGCCCTTTTTTAGGAACTGTGCAAATTCCTCAATTTTCCGTGTATACTCACAACAATTTTTAATGTCTATTTTTGCATTTACAGACCCTATTTTAGGAATTTACGCAAACTCCTCAATTTTTAGTATGTATTAGCCTATGGATTTGGCGACCCTAGCACCTAATTCTTTTTCTCAAAAAAATTATTTTTCACGCCTATTTCCAAATCTAGACGCTCTTTTTTAGAAATGACGCAAATTCCTCAATTTTTTGTGTGTAGCCCATGATCCAATCGCCCGAAGCACCCCTAATTTTTTTCTCAATAAACATTATGAGGAGTTGAGGACCTCTATATTGAGTCCTGAAACTATATATATATTAACACCATTATTTCACGCCAATTTCCACATATACATGCCCTTTTTAGGAATCGCGCAAATTCATAAATTTTTTGTATGTATTAATGAGCTCATGGATATGGCGTCCGAAACACCTCAAACTTTTTTTCTCACAAAACTTTATGAGAACCTTCGTATTGAGTTGAGGAACCTTCACGTATACTCACACCATTATTTTCACGTCGTTTCTCCATCTACCTGCCCTTTTGTAGGAATCTTTCTAATCCCTCAATTTTTCATGTGCATTAGACCACAGATAAGGCAACCGAACACCAAAAATATTTTTCTCAAAAAGCTTTATGGGGACCTCCGTATTGAGTTGGGAAACAATCAAATATACTCATATCATTCCTTTCATGCTCATTTCCGTATCTAGAGGTTGTATTAAGGAATCACACAAATTCCTAAATTGTTTGTGTTTAATAGCCCATAGTTTGGTGCCCGACACACCCTATATTTTTTTTCTCAAAATATTTTATGATGACTCCGTATTGAGTTGGGAAACCATCATATATACTCACATCATTTTTTTTCAAATTTATTTCCACAATTACAGACCCTTTCTAGGAATCGCGCAAATTCCTCGGTTTTTGTGTGTACTAGCCATTGATCTGGCGACTGGAGCACCCAAATTTGTTTCTGAAAACACTTTATCAAGACCTACGTATTGAGTTTGGGAACTATCACGTATATCCATACCTTTTTTTCAAGCCTATTCTCGCATTTGCTAGACCTCTTCTTGGAATTGCACAAATTCTTTAATTTTTTGTGTGTATTAGCTCATAAATCTGGAATTGGAGCACCCAAAATTTTATCCTCAAATTTTTTTGAGGACCTCCGTATTGAAGTAGGTGACAATATTGTAACACACCATATTTTCACAGTGCATTCATAATAGTATCGTGCAAATTCCTTAATTTTTCGTATGTATTAATTAGCCCAAGGAGCATGTAACACCCAAAATTTATTTTCAAAAAAAAAACTTATGAGGGGCTCTACATTGAGTTGGGGAACAATCACGTATACTCACATCATTTTTATCACGCCAAATTTCATATCTATATGCCCTTTTTTAAGAATTGCGCAAATCCCTCAATTTTTCGTGTATACTCACAACATTTTTTAATGTCTATTTTCGCATCTACAGACCCTATTTTAAGAATCACACAAATTTCTCAATTTTTAGTGTGTATTAGCCTATGGATTTGGCGACCCTATCACCTAATTCTTTTTCTCAGAAAAATTATGAGAATCTCCGTATTGAGTTGGCGAACCATCACGTATTTTCACACATTTTTTTGCCTATTTCCGCATCTAGACGCCTTTTTAGAAATAGCACAAATTCCTCAATTTTTTTGTGTGTATTAGCCTATGATTCAACCGCCCAGAGCACCCCTAATTTTCTTATAAATAACCATTATGAGGAGTTGAGGACCTCTATATTGAGTTCGGAAACCATCACGTATATTCACACCATTTTTTAATGCCCATTTCCACATCTATAGGCCGTTTTTAGGAACTGCGCAAATTTATATTTTTTTTGTATGTATTAGCTCATGGATTTGGCGATTGGAGCACCCAAACTTTTTCTCACAAAACTTTATGAGAACCTTTGTATTGAGTTAGTGAACTATCATGTATACTCATACCATTTTTAACGCACATTTCATTATTTACATGTCCTTTTTGTTTTAATTGTGCAAATTCCTTAATCTTTCGTGTTTATTAGTGCATGGATCTAGCTTTCTAAGGACCTAAACTTTTTTCTCAAAAAACTTTATAAGGACCTCTGTATTAAGTTGGGGAATCATCACGTATACGCACACCATTTATTTTACGCCTATTTTTGCATCTACAGATCTTTTTTAAAGAATCAGACAAATTGTTCAATTTTTTGTGAGTTTTAGCCCATGGATCAACCGACTCGAGCACCCCAAATTTATTCTCAAAAAATATTTTGAGTTGGGGAAACATCATTATATTCACACCATTTTATACACCCATTTCGGCATATATCAACCCTCTTTTAGAAATCATACAATTCCTCAAGCTTTTGTATGTATTAGTCCATGTATCTGGCGCCTGGAGTACCCAAAACTTTTTCTTAAAGATATTTATGAGGACCTCCATATTGAGTTGGAGAACCATCAGGTATACGTACACTAGTTTTTCACGCCATTTCCTTGTTTACATGCCCTTTTTATATAAATCACGTAGATTGCTCAATTTTTCGTGTATATTAGCCCATGAATCTGGCGTCTTAAGAACCCAATTCTTTTCTCAAAATGTTTTATGAGGACCTCCATATTATGTTGGCGAACCATCACGTACACACAAACTATTTTTTCATGCACATTTTCGTATCTACTGGGCATTTTTAGAAATCGCGTAAATTTTTCAATTTTCGTGTGTATTTAGCACATGGATGTGGCGCTCGGAGCACTCAAAAAGATTTTCTCAAAAAACTTAATGAGAACCTCTGTATTGAAACGGGAAACCATAACATACAGTCACGTTTTTTTTTCACGTCCATTTTCGCATATACATACCATTTTTTTAGGAATCGTGCAAATTTCTTATTTTTTCGTGTCTATAAGCCCATGGATAAAGGCGCCTGGAGCACCAAAAAAATCCCAAAAAAATTTATGAGGACCTTCGTACTGAGTTGGGGAATCATCATGTATGCTAACACCATTTTTAATACCCATTTCCACATCTATGGTCCCTTTTTTAGGAATCACGCAAATTCCTCAAATTTTCGTGTATATTAGCCCATGGATAAAGGCGCCTGGAGCACCAAAAGAATTTCTAAAATAACTTTATGATGACCTCCGTATTGAGTTGGAAAACTATTGCGCATATACTCATACCATTTTTCCATGCCCCTTTTCGTATTTAGAGGCCATCTTTTAGAAATAGCGTAAATTCCTTAATTTTTCGTGTGTATTAGCCCATTAATTTGGTCTCCAGAGCATCCCAAAAAACTTTTCTCGAGAAACTTCGTAAGGACCTCTGTATTGTGTTGGGGAACCATCACGTATACTCGTACTAATAAACACGCCTATTTCTGCATCAAAAGGTCCTCTTTTCGGAATCACCCAAATTCCTCAATTTTTCGGAAGTATTAGCACAGGAATTTGATGTCCAGATCACCCAAAAAATATTTCTCAAAAAACATCATGAGATAGAAGAAAGTTTTTATTTATTTGTCTATTTTCTTATTTCATATTATTACTTTTAGCATCATGCTATTTGTACGACATTCAAAAATTAAAGATAAGATATTGTCCACGAATCATTTTAGGAAAAAGTTTCAATGGATAACTCTACATTTATTGTTCATCTACGATGTATGGATTTTTGTTATATTTGGATCTCACTTAAAAGAACATTTATGCAAAAGAATAATTTGTTAACGTAACAAATGTAATTTTTAAATACGTCAAATTTCTAGCAAAAAAAAATTCTTTTGCACGCTATTTTTATATCAACTACTATATAGATTTATATATCGACAATAATTAATAGAAAAAGAAAACATTTACTTACACTAGATTTATAGTAGTTCAAAAAGAATGTGCTCCCTGTAGGCATAAGTAACTATTACTGTACTTTGAAAAACTATTGATGAAATTAATCAACACCAGAAAAAGAGAGCAATTGCAGCATTAAGTTGCCTAGACTTCAAATAAAAATCTACAAACCATCACCATCACCATCACCAAGGATTTTATTTCTACAATTAAAAAGTCTCCTGACCTGAATGACAGTAATCACACACTAAACAACAGAGCACAAGTTGATAATGTCATAAGTTGTAGCGAATTTTAAAAAGAAATTTAAACAATTATATTTGATCTGACAAGCAACTTTGTCTTTAAACTGCTAAGCACCAGCTACAGTTAATATACATGATCAGAGAAACACGCTTGCAGCATGATGTCGCTCTCCAAACATGGCAAGTCCTACACAAAAGTATAGTTCCACAATTTAGTAACTTTGTATAACCGTATGTTATGGTCATCGATAATAAAGGGTCAAGCGCACCAAAGGTTTGTACCTGTAAATACACATAGTTTCAACAATTTCCACGATCCCCTCCAGCTGACGTCACACCAGGATTGCGAGCAAATTGCAGCATTAAGTTGCCTGAATCATGCTCATCAAGGTCGAATTTATAACCTGCACGATTTGATTAGTTTTACTACACTATTATCCCAACAAATTTCTCTTTCATAGATCGATGTACACTAGCAAATTGTCCGACAATTTTCTGTCAAGCATTCATGAAATGACGAGTCAAAAGCACATGTAGAGCAGCTTCCACATGTCCTTCAACTTGTACGAAAGTTTAAAGACCAAAATTTTAGAATATTCACACAACATTGATTTTGTTTAGTACTCTGATTAATTATAAATTGAGCATTCATAATTATGAGGTAGAAAAAAGAGAGTGTGAAGCTCACCTTGTAAGGCATCCATTGCAGCAGCTGCATGAAGCGGACTCACAAAATCAACAAAGCAATGAATCAAGGTATTGACTCCAGGCTGCATATATAATTAATTAAGTTGATAATCCAAAATAACAGTAGACAGAATTTTTAATTAGTAGATGATGATGTGAAACATATATATTCTTACATATATTGATGGTTTTGGTACCAGCCTAACTTCTTTGTAACCTCCAAAATGGCGGAATATGCCTGCAAAAACTGAAGTAAAGGGAAAAACTAGAATGGGCCATAAATAAAACAATAAGCTAATTTTCACACAAGAAAAGGATACGTGCCACCTCTCTTGTTGTACAGTCCTCTGGTAAACCCTCTACATACAATGTACTGCTAGCATTTGGAGGAAGGATATCTTCTGGTACCATTCCAACATCCTCAATGCCCATAATTACACTAAGTATGGACTCATGGGACAAAATTTCCTGGATATTTTACCACTATATATATTAGACCTATATATACATTATTACGTGCGGAACCAACCTTAAAAAGGAATATAAAAACTAAGTACCCCAGTACGGAGGTAGTGTTCATAGGATGCTTCGATACAAGCTGTGCCTCTCAATCTCATCATTCCCCATTCATAATCACTGTCATAATAGAAAGGACTACATGGAGCTTCTAAAAAGGGGAAAATCAGCAAAAACAAATATCATTTAACACTGAAACCAAACAAGATAAGAATTAGTAAAATTAAGTGCAACAAATATTAGCATCAACCTAAGATAACCAAATAAGGTTTTGTATGTGTATATACACCCTGGAAAAACCCCTAGATCCACCCTTGGATTGCTAAAGTCTCTATTTTAATATTGATTTTTCTTGTATTTTGAAGAATTTTGTGATACATATATTAGCATTTAAATTGAAGATTTGCTTATATATATTTTCATTGTACAAGGTCTATTTTAGTCTTTCTTTAAAGTGTGTGCTAGTCTTTCTTTCTTTATAAAGTATGCTCCACTTTGGGGAAGCAAACACTTTGCTTCACTCAAAGTGAAGCAAGACATTGTTGATTTTTTTCGCTTCATGCTCCCTTCAACACTAGTTCTAACTACCTAGCCCTAATTTGAACTCTCTTGGACTATCGTCTTTTATCATCATCTGCCCATGATGATCGAAATCATTTCCTAGCTATCTTGCAGCACATCAGGGGCTGATGTGAATTATTTATGATGCAGGAATTCCTCTTTTTAGCTAGTTTTACACTGACTATCAGCCTCAATGAGATATTATAGATTCACCACTACTAAATAAGACCTTACACCAAAAGGTTCATCTAATGTATAAAAGCTACAAAAATAGCTCTAATATTGAGCCCCAAAAAATTGATTTGCCCTATTCACGCGGACTACAAACATATACTACAACTTTTTTTTTATTTCCTCCACTTACTTCAGTAATACCAAAGACTTTCTTGAGGAGTATACAAGACATTCTTGGTGAGTATTCTCAATTCCTATCATAACTATATTACACCAACCACAGCAAAAAGCATACAAATTAAGTTTTTAATTGAAAAGGCAAATAACAAACTCTATTTTGACAAGCCATAAAATTTAATTTTTGACTGATTTAATAGACCCCAGTATCTACAACTCATAAGAATTAAGTTTCTGACTAAAAAAGTATATGAATAAATCCCAGTTTCTACAGGTCATAAAAATTAAATTCTTAACTAAAAAATAAATGTAAAAACCCTAATTTCTACAGATCCACCCTATTGAGCAAAAAATAAGTTGAAATCTTAAATTGTCTCTTCTTTCTCGACAGGATTTTAAAAGATACAGAGTTTATTTGATACCATATTTGTTGAGAGGGATTTCCGCGAAGACGGGAGTAAGATCCGGCGACATCACTTCCAGCTGCACAGTGTTGGTGTCCTTCCGGTGAGCACCCACCGCCATATGTTAGTCCACACGGAGAGAAAATGAGTTTCCACTTAAATTGAAAGTGAAAGGAAAAGGGCAAGAGTATTTGGTTGGACGTAGTTCAGAATCGATGTAATTGAGGAGTGCTCATTATTTAAGGAAAGAAAAAAAAATGCATTGTAAAAAAAGATCCGCCCAAGTACAATGATGAATTTACTTAAAATGAAAATCTTCTATATTAAGTAAGGTTAGAAGTATCACATGTTGCCAAGTGGCAGCCTAATGTTAAAAAAATTGGCGATGATTGTCTAACTAAAAATTATGCATATTTAGATACACTTTGTAAATAGAAAAAAATTCTTTATTTTTTTACTTTTTTATTTCATATTATTACTTTTATCTTAATGTTATTAACATGCGATTCAAAGATTAAAAACAAAATAATTTCACAAAATCATTTTACAAAAAAGATTGAATGAATAACTCTCCATTACTTATTTTTAATATAGGTATAAATTTCTTTTTACACTAATCATTTCAGGAAAAAAAATGACTAACCATCCATTACTCATCTCTAATATATGAATTGTTTTCACTATTTTTATTATATTTGAATATGCCAAAGAAAATTTATGTAAATTAAATGGTCTGTAAATGTAACAAACCTAAATTTTTAAATAAGTCAA
>NC_028642.1:45338458-45365927 GCF_001406875.1 Solanum pennellii | reverse complement strand
AAGGTTTCTCATGTTCTTACTTGTTGTTAGTTTTAGCATAGGTTCAGTTAAAACTATCTTAGCAGTAGTCATAAGCGGATGATGATATATGTTCAACCACGCTGGGCTAAAGAGTGGCCTCTGGGCAACACATGTATTATTTAGATCTACAGCCCACCAAAGATTAAACTAGAATTGGCAGGGGCCGCGCGAACGCAAGCCTCTTCAGCAACAAATTATGACGTAGGCTCGACCACTTGGGCCGACCTTAGTCAAGTACCCCTTCAAAGTGCAATGGAGGTCATAAGCCTAGGCCATGGGCCTTCATGATCAACCATTGACCCTGTCCAGGTTAGTATGTTATCCTACTTGGCCCAATATTATACCTCCTCCTTCTGTCTCCATCTTCCCTATTTATCGATGTAGGATAACTGGATTCTTCTGTATAGATATCAAAATTTTCATCGTTGAAATGGATTAGTTACTTAAAAAACAAAATTGTAGTCTTAGACAACAATAACATATAAACACACTTTAAAATACGAACTACTATAAGTACGGATTACAAAATATAAGTACTTGATGATTCTGTTAGATTTTATTTGCCCTGATTTCTTACCATAAATTGGTTTTCCTTTTAGAAAAAGGTTTTGGATTGACTAATCCTTTGAGTTGAGAAACAATCATATATACTCGCACATGTTATTTCACTACATCTTTAGGCCCTTTTTAGGAATCACCTAAATTCCTTAATTTTTTGTGTGTATTAGTCAATGGATCAAGGGCCTGGAGAACCAAACAATTTCCTCATATTTTATGTGGAACTCCTTAAAAAGATGTGTAAATATTTTGTATTTATAGATCTTTTTTTAGGATTTGCTCAAATTCCTCAATTTTTCGTGTGTATAATCCCATGGATTTAGCGCCCAGAGCACCCATAATTTTTTCTAAAAAAACATTATGAGGTCCTTGTTATTGAGTTGGGGAACCATCACGTATACTTGCACCAATTTTTTCACGTCCATTTATGAATTTATAGGTCCTTTTTTAGAAGTCGCATAAATTCCTAGATTTTCCTATGTATAATCCCATTGATCTGGAGCCCGAATCACCCAAATTGTCTTTCTCAAGAAAATTTATAAAGACCTACATATTGATTTGGGGAACCATTACTTATACTCACACTATTCTTTTCACGCCAATTTCTTCATCTACAGGCCCATTTTAAAAATCACACAAATTCCTCAATTTTGTGTGTGTATTAGCCCGTGTATCTGACGCCCGAAGCACTCAAATTATTTTTCTTAAAAAACATTATGAAGACCTTAGTATTGGGTTTGGGAACAATCACGTATACCCACAACATCTCTTTCACGCATATTTCCATATCTAGAGGCCCTTTTATTGGAATCGTGCAAATTTCTCAATTTTTCGTGCGTATTAGCCCACGGATATGGCGCCTAGAGCATCAAAAAAAATTCTTAAAAAACATTATTAGGACCTGTATTGAGTTGGGAAACAATCACGTATACTCACACCATATTTTGAAGCTCATTTTCAAATTTACATGCCTTTTTTAGAAATCGCATAAATTCATCAATTTTTCATGTGTATTATCCCATGGATCTGACTCACGAAGCACCCAAAATTCTTTTTTCAATATAATTTATGGGGACATACGTATTGATTAACCATCATGTATATTCACACAATTTTTTTCATGTCCATTTCCTCAAATACTGGCACTTTTTTAGTAATTGCATAAATTCCTCAATTTTTGGTTTGTATTAGCAAATGGATGTGGCGCTTGGAGCACCCAAACTTTTTTTCCAAAAAAGTTTATGAGTACCTCTGTATTGAGTTGAGGAACCATCATGTATAATCACACTAAATTTTTCATGCCCATTTCTGCATCTACAAGCCTTTTATTCAAAATCGAGAAATTCATCAATTTTTTGCGTTTATAAGCCCATGGATCTGGCGCCAGGATCTCTAATATTTTTTTCTCAAATAACTTTATCAGGACCTCCGTATTGAGTTGGGGAACCATTATGTATACTCACACTATTTGTTTCCACGCCTATTCAGCATTTGATGGACCTTTTTTGGAATCACGGAAATTTCTCAATTTTTGAGTGTATTAGCTCATGGATATAGTGTCCGAAGCACCCAAATTTTTCACAAAAAAATTAGGAGGACGTCTGTGTTGATTTGAGGAACCATCACGTATTCTCACACCAATTTGTTTTCACGTCCATTTCCACTTTTACAAGACCTTTTGGAATCGCACAAATTCCTATATTTTTTGGTGTATTAGCCCATTGATCTGGCGCACAAAGCATTCAAATAATTTTTCCTCAAAAAGATTAATGAGGACTCCCCTATTGAATTGGGGAACCGTCACGTATATTCAAATCATTTTTCACACCCATTTCAGCATCTAGAGGCCCATTTTTAGGAATTAGGCAAATTAGTCAACTTTTTGTGTGTATTAACCCATGGATATAGGGACCGAAACACTAATGTTTTTCTCAAATAACTTTAAAAGGACTTTTGTATTAAGTAGGGGAATCATCATACATAGTCACACCTTCTTTTTCACTCTTATTTTCGCATCTTCATGTCATTTTTAAGAATTGCATAAATCCCTCAATTTTTCATATGTATTAGCCCTTGGATATGGTGCCCGGAGCACCCAAATTTTTCAATCCAAAAGTGTGTAAGGACCGAATTAGGGAACCGTCATGTATATCTACATCATTTTTTCATGTCCATTCACATGCCTTTTTTTAAGAATCACGCAAATTACTCAATCATTCGTGTGTATAAATTAGCCCAAAAATGTGGCTCCCAAAGCACTCAAAAAATTTTATTAAAAACTTTATGAGGACCTCCGTATTGAGTTGAGGAACCATCAAGTATACTCATACAATTTTTAAATCTACTCTCCCTTTTTAGGAATTAAACAAATTTTTTAATTTTTTGTATGTATTAGCCATGGATCTGGCGCCCCGGAGTACCCAAAAATTTTTGGTCAAAAAATTTATGAGGACCTCTATATGGAGTTGGAGAACCATCACATATACTCATACCTTTTTTTCACGCTCATTTCTGCATTTAGAGTCCTTTTTTAGGAATCGCGCAAATTCTCAATTTTTCGTATGTATTAACCCATAAATCTGGAGCCGGTAGCACCCTAAATTTATTATGAAAATACTTTATGAGGATCTCTATATATAGTTGTGGAACAGTCATGTATACTTATACCATTTTTCACACCCATTCCCGCATATACAGACACTTTTTAGGAATCTCTCAAATTTTCATGTGTAAAACCATTAATTTGGCACTCGGAGCACCCAATTCTTTTCTCAGAAAACTTTAGGAGGACCTCCATGTTGAGTTGGGGAACCATCATGTATACTCACACCATTTTGCACGCCCATTACCTCATCCAGAGGCTCTTTTTTAGGACTCGTTCAAATTCCTCAATTATCGTGTGTATTAGCCCATGGATCTGATGCTAGTAGCACCCAAAAGCTTTTTCTAAAATACTCTATGAGGATCTCCGTTTTGAGCTGGAGAACCATCAAGTATACTCCCATTTCCACATCTACACGCTTTTTTTTTGGAATTATGCAAATTCCTCAATTTTTCGTGTGTATTAGCTCATAGATTTGGAGCGCGGAGCACCCTAAATACTTTTTATCTAAAAACTTTATGAGGACCTCTGTATTGAGTTGGGGAACCATCATGTATACTTACACCAATTTTTTCACACCCATTTCCGCATCTACAAACCTTTTTAGGATTTGCGGAAATTAGTCAGGTTTTCGTGTGTATTAGCCTATGGTTCTGGCCTTCGGAGTACCTAAATATTTTTTGTCAAAAAAATTTATGAGTACTTCCATATTGATATTGAGCTTAAGGAATTATTACGTATTCTCGCACCATTTTCTTCACGCCAATTTCTGCATCTAGAAGCCATTTTTAAAAATCGCGTAAATTCCTCAATTTTTCGTGTGTATTATCACATAGATCTACCGACTGGAGCACCTTAAATATCTTTCTCAAAAAAACATTATAAGGAACTACGCATTGAGTTGGAAATTATCACGTATACGCACACCATTCTTTTCACGTGTTTCTCCATCTACATGTGGGAAATCTTTCAAATTTCTCAATTTTTCATGTGCATTAGACCACAGATCAGGGAATCAAAGCATCAAAAATATTTTTCTCAAAAAACATTATGGGGATCTCCGTATTGAGTTTGGAAACCATCATATATTCTCAAACAATTCTTTTCATGCCCATTTTCGTATTTAGAGGCAGCTTTAAGGAATCACGCAAAATTTTAAATTTTTTGTGTGTAATAGCCCGTGGTTTGGTGCGCGACACACCCTATATTTTTTTCTTAAATTATTTTATAATGACTCCGTATTAAGTTGGGAAACCATCATATATACTCACACCATTTTTTTCAAACCCATTTCCACAATTACAGGCCCTTTTTAGGAATCTCGCAAATTCCTCAGTTTTGTGTGTACTAGCCATTGATATGGCGCCCGGCGCACCCAAATTTGTTTCTCAAAAAACTTTATCAAGACCTACGTATTGAGTTTGGGAAATACAAATATCATGTATATCCATACAATTTTTTCAAACCCAATTTCGTATTTGCTAGACCACTTTTTGAAATCGAGCAAATTTCTTATTTTTTTTGTGTGTATTAGCTCATAGATCTGGCATCCGGAGCACCCAAAATTTTTTCCTCAAATTTTTTTGAGGACCTCCATATTGAACTAGGTAACAATATTGTATACCGCACCATGTTTTCTCACTCATTTCCGCATTTACGTGACCGTGTATAGTGATCGCGTAAATTTCTCAATTTTTCGTGTGTATTAATTAGCCCAAATATTTGGCACATGTAGCACCCAAAATTTATTTTTAAAAAAACTTATGAGGACCTCCATATTGAGTTGGGGAATAATCACGTATACTCATATCATTTTTATCACGCCAATTTGCATATCTATACTCCCTTTTTTAGGAACTGTGCAAATTCCTCAATTTTTCCGTGTATACTCACAACAATTTTTAATGTCTATTTTTACATTTACAGACCCTATTTTAGGAATTTACGCAAATTTCTCAATTTTTAGTATGTATTAGCCTATGGATTTGGCGACCCTAGCACCTAATTCTTTTTCTCAAAAAAATTATTTTTCACGCCTATTTCCAAATCTAGACGCTCTTTTTTAGAAATGACGCAAATTCCTCAATTTTTTGTGTGTAGCCCATGATCCAACCGCCCGAAGCACCCCTAATTTTTTTCTCAATAAACATTATGAGGAATTGAGGACCTCTATATTGAGTCCTGAAACTATATATATATTAACACCATTATTTCACGCCAATTTCCACATATACATGCCCTTTTTAGGAATCGCGCAAATTCATAAATTTTTTGTATTTATTAATGAGCTCATGGATATGGCGTCCGAAGCACCTCAAACTTTTTTCTCACAAAACTTTATGAGAACCTTCGTATCGAGTTGAGGAACCTTCACGTATACTCACACCATTATTTTCACGTCGTTTCTCCATCTACCTGCCCTTTTGTAGGAATCTTTCTAATTCCTCAATTTTTCATGTGCATTAGACCACAGATCAGGCAACCGAACACCAAAAATATTTTTCTCAAAAAGCTTTATGGGGGCCTCCGTATTGAGTTGGGAAACCATCAAATATACTCATATCATTCCTTTCATGCTCATTTCCGTATCTAGAGGTTGTTTTAAGGAATCACACAAATTCCTAAATTTTTTGTGTTTAATAGCCCATAGTTTGGTGCCCGACTTACCCTATATTTTTTTGCTCAAAATATTTTATGATGACTCCGTATTGAGTTGGGAAACCATCATATATACTCACATCTTTTTTTTTCAAATCCATTTGCACAATTACAGACCCTTTTTAGGAATCGCGCAAATTCCTTGGTGTTTTGTGTGTACTAGCAATTGATCTGGCGACTGGAGCACCCAAATTTGTTTCTGAAAACACTTTATCAAGACCTACGTATTGAGTTTGGGAACTATAACGTATATCCATACCTTTTTTTCAAGCCTATTCTCGCATTTGCTAGACCTCTTCTTGCAATTGCACAAATTCTTTAATTTTTTGTGTGTATTAGCTCATAAATCTGGAATTCGGAGCACCCAAAATTTTATCCTCAAATTTTTTTGAGCACCTCCGTATTGAAGTAGGTGACAATATTGTAAACTCACACCATATTTTCACATCCATTTCCGCATTCACAATAGTATCGCGCAAATTCCTTAATTTTTCGTATGTATTAATTAGCCCAAGGAGCATGTAACACCCAAAATTTATTTTCAAAAAAAAACTTATGAGGAGCACTATATTGAGTTGGGGAACAATCACGTATACTCACATCATTTTTATCACGCCAAATTTCATATCTATATGCCCTATTTTAAGAATTGCGCAAATCCCTCAATTTTTCGTGTATACTCACAACATTTTTTAATGTCTATTTTCGCATCTACAGACCCTATTTTAAGAATCACAAAAATTCCTCTATTTTTAGTGTGTATTAGCCTATGGATTTGGCGACCCTATCACCTAATTCTTTTTCTCAGTAAAATTATGAGAATCTCTGTATTGAGTTGACGAACCATCACGTAGTTTCACACATTTTTTTGCCTATTTCCGCATCTAGACACTTTTTTTAGAAATGGCACAAATTCCTCAATTTTTTGTGTGTATTAGCCCATGATTCAACCGCCCAGAGCACACCTAATTTTCTTATAAATAACCATTATGAGGAGTTGAGGACCTCTATATTGAGTTCGGAAACCATCACGTATATTCACACCATTTTTTAATGCCCATTTCCACATCTATAGGCCGTTTTGAGGAACTGCACAAATTTATATTTTTTTTGTATGTATTAGCTCATGGATATGGCGATTGGAGCACCCAAACATTTTTCTCACAAAACTTTATGAGAACCTTTGTATTGAGTTAGTGAACTATCATGTATACTCATACCATTTTTCACGCACATTTCATTATTTACATGTCCTTTTTGTTTTAATTATGCAAATTCCTTAATCTTTCGTGTTTATTAGTGCATGGATCTAGATTTCTAACGAGCTAAACTTTTTTCTCAAAAAACTTTATAAGGACCTCTGTATTAAGTTGGGGAATCATCACGTATACGCACACCATTTTGCATCTACAGATCTTTTTTAAAGAATCAGACAAATTGTTCAATTTTTTGTGATTTTTAGCCCATGGATCAACCAACTCGAGCACCCCAAATTTATTCTCAAAAAATATTTTGAGTTGGGGAAACATCATTATATTCGCACCATTTTATACACCCATTTCGGCATATATCAACCCTCTTTTAGAAATCATACAATTCCTCAAGCTTTTGTATGTATTAGTCCATGTATCTGGCGCCTGGAGTACCCAAAACTTTTTTCTTAAAGATATTTATGAGGACCTCCATATTGAGTTGGAGAACCATCAGGTATACGTACACTAGTTTTTCACGCCATTTCCTTGTTTACATGCCCTTTTTATATAAATCACGTAGATTGCTCAATTTTTCGTGTATATTAGCCCATGAATCTGGCGTCTTAAGAACCCAATTCTTTTCTCAAAATGCTTTATGAGGACCTCCATATTATGTTGGCGAACCATCACGTACATACAAACTATTTTTTCATGCACATTTTCGTATCTACTGGGCTTTTTTAGAAATCGCGTAACTTTTTCAATTTTCGTGCGTATTTAGCACATGGATGTGGCGCTCGGAGCACTCAAAAGTATTTTCTCAAAAAACTTAATGAGAACCTCTGTATTGAAATGGGGAACCATCACATATAGTCACGTTATTTTTTTCACGTCCATTTTCGCATATACATACCATTTTTAGGAATCGTGCAAATTTCTTATTTTTTCGTGTGTATAAGCCCATGGATAAAGGCGCCTGGAGCACCAAAAAAATCCCAAAAAAATTTATGAGGACCTTCGTATTGAGTTGGGGAATCATCATGTATGCTAACACCATTTTTAATACCCATTTCCACATATATGGTCCTTTTTTAGAATCACGCAAATTCCTCAAATTTTCGTGTATATTAGCCCATGGATAAAGGCGCCTGGAGCACCAAAAAAATTTCTAAAATAACTTTATGATGACCTCCGTATTGAGTTGGAAAACTATTGCGCATATACTCACACCATTTTTTCCATGCCCCTTTTCGTATTTAGAGGCCATCTTTTAGGAATAGCGTAAATTCCTTAATTTTTCGTGTGTATTAGCCCATTAATTTGGTCTTCAGAGCATCCATAAAAACTTTTCTCGAGAAACTTCGTAAGGACCTCTGTATTGTGTTGGGGAACCATCACGTATACTCGTACTAATAAACACGCCTATTTCTGCATCAAAAGGTCCTCTTTTCGGAATCTCCCAAATTCCGCAATTTTTCGGAAGTATTAGCACAGGAATTTGATGTCCAGATCACCCAAAAAATATTTCTCAAAAAACATCATGAGGTAGAAGAAAGTTTTTATTTATTTGTCTATTTTCTTATTTCATATTATTACTTTTAGCATCATGCTATTTGTACGAGATTCAAAAATTAAAGATAAGATATTGTCCACGAATCATTTTAGGAAAAAGTTTTTATGGATAACTCTACATTTTTTGTTCATCTACGATGTATGGATTTTTGTTATATTTGGATCTCACTTAAAAGAACATTTATGCAAAAGAATAATTTGTTAACGTAACAAATGTAATTTTTAAATACGTCAAATTTCTAGCAAAAAAAAATTCTTTTGCACGCTATTTTTATATCAACTACTATATAGATTTATATATCGACAATTATTAAAAGAAAAAAAAAAACATTTACTTACACTAGATTTATAGTAGTTCAAAAAGAATGTGCTCCCTGTAGGCATAAGTAACTATTACTGTACTTTGAAAAACTATTGATGAAATTAATCAACACCAGAAAAAGAGAGCAAATTGCAGCATTAAGTTGCCTAGACTTCAAATAAAAATCTACAAACCATCACCATCACCAAGGATTTTATTTCTACAATTAAAAAGTCTCCTGACCTGAATGACAGTAATCACACACTAAAATACAGAGCACAAGTTGATAATGTCATAAGTTGTAGCGAATTTTAAAAAGAAATTTAAACAATTATATTTGATCTGACAAGCAACTTTGTCTATAAACTGCTAAGCACCAGCTACAGTTAATATACATGATCAGAGAAACACGCTTGCAGCATGATGTCGCTCTCCAAACATGGCAAGTCCTACACAAAAGTATAGTTCCACAATTTAGTAACTTTGTATAACCGTATGTTATGGTCATCGATAATAAAAGGGTCAAGCGCACCAAAGGTTTGTACCTGTAAATACACATAGTTTCAACAATTTCCACGATCCCCTCCAGCTGACGTCACACCAGGATTGCGAGCAAATTGCAGCATTAAGTTGCCTGAATCATGCTCATCAAGGTCGAATTTATAACCTGCACGATTTGATTAGTTTTACTACACTATTATCCCAACAAATTTCTCTTTCATAGATCGATGTACACTAGCAAATTGTCCGACAATTTTCTGTCAAGCATTCATGAAATGACGAGTCAAAAGCACATGTAGAGCAGCTTCCAGATGTCCTTCAACTTGTACGAAAGTTTAAAGACCAAAATTTTAGAATATTCACACAACATTGATTTTGTTTAGTACTCTGATTAATTATAAATTGAGCATTCATAATTATGAGGTAGAAAAAAGAGAGTGTGAAGCTCACCTTGTAAGGCATCCATTGCAGCAGCTGCATGAAGCGGACTCACAAAATCAACAAAGCAATGAATCAAGGTATTGACTCCAGGCTGCATATATAATTAATTAAGTTGATAATCCAAAATAACAGTAGACAGAATTTTTAATTAGTAGATGATGATGTGAAACATATATATTCTTACATATATTGATGGTTTTGGTACCAGCCTAACTTCTTTGTAACCTCCAAAATGGCGGAATATGTCTGCAAAAACTGAAGTAAAGGGAAAAACTAGAATGGGCCATAAATAAAACAATAAGCTAATTTCCACACAAGAAAAGGATACGTGCCACCTCTCTTGTTGTACAGTCCTCAGGCAAACCCTCTACATACAATGTACTGCTAGCATTTGGAGGAAGGATATCTTCTGGTACCATTCCAACATCCTCAATGCCCATAATTACACTAAGTATGGACTCATGGGACAAAATTTCCTGGATATTTTACCACTATATATATTAGACCTATATATACAGTATTACGTACGGAACCAACCTTAAAAAGGAATATAAAAACTAAGTACCCCAGTACGGAGGTAGTGTTCATAGGATGCTTCGATACAAGCTGTGCTTCTCAATCTCATCATTCCCCATTCATCATCACTGTCATAATAAAAAGGACTACCTGGAGATTCTAAAAAGGGGAAAATCAGCACAAGCAAATATCATTTAACACTGAAACCAAACAAGATAAGAATTAGTAAAATTAAGTGCAACAAATATTAGCATCAACCTAAGATAACCAAATAACGTTTTGTATGTGTATTAAAAGAATTCCTAAATATTTATATGCATATAAAATTTATGATTGTAATTTTATTAATCATTTTTAGTGCTTTTCATGATCTAGACCTCTCTCTCTCTCTCTCTCTCTCTCTCTCTCTTTCTTTTGATTTTTTTTGAACATATTTTTCATTACTTTTAATATAATTACTGTTATGCTACAAAGAAAAAAAGATAATAATAGATTTTTGTTATCTAGGTAGTTAATTAACTTTGTTAAATTTGAGTTGTATTCACAAGTGAAGATAATAGTTTGACATAAATTATATACTAAAATCGTATTATATAATAATTGAATTATATATATATACCCTGGAAAAACCCCTAGATCCACCCTTGGATTGCTAAAGTCTCTATTTTAATATTGATTTTTCTTGTATTTTGAAGAATTTTGTGATACATATATTAGCATTTAAATTGAAGATTTGCTTATATGTATTGTCATTGTACAAGGTCTATTTTAGTCTTTCTTTAAAGTGTGTGCTAGTCTTTCTTTCTTTATAAAGTATGCTCCACTTTGGGGAAGCAAACACTTTGCTTCACTCAAAGTGAAGCAAGACATTGTTGATTTTTTTTTTCGCTTCATGCTCCCTTCAACACTAGTTCTAACTACCTAGCCCTAATTTGAACTCTCTTGGACTATCGTCTTTTATCATTATCTGCCCATTATGATCGAAATCATTTCCTAGCTATCTTGCAGGACATCAGGGGCTGATGTGAATTGTTTATGATGCAGGAATTCCTCTTTTTAGCTAGTTTTACACTGACTATCAGCCTCAATGAGATACTATAGATTCACCACTACTAAATAAGGCCTTACACCAAAAGGTTCATCTAATGTATAAAAGCTACAAAAATAGCTCTAATATTGAGCCCCGAAAAATTGATTTGCCCTATTCACGCGGACTACAAACATATACTACAACTTTTTTTTTATTTCCTCCACTTACTTCAGTAATACCAAAGACTTTCTTGAGGAGTATACAAGACATTCTTGGTGAGTATTCTCAATTCCTATCATAACTATATTACACAAACCACAGCAAAAAGCATACAAATTAAGTTTTTAATTGAAAAGGCAAATAACAAACTCTATTTTCGACAAGCCATAAAATTTAATTTTTGACTGATTTAATAAACCCCAGTATCTACAACTCATAAGAATTAAGTTTCTGACTAAAAAAGTATATGAATAAATCTCTGTTTCTACAAGTCATAAAAATTAAATTCTTAACTAAAAAATAAATGTAAAAAACCTAATTTCTACAGATCCACCCTATTGAGCAAAAAATATGTTGAAATCTTAAATTGTCTCTTCTTTCTCGATAGGATTTTAAAAGATACAGAGTTTATTTGATACCGTATTCGTTGAGAGGGATTTCCGCGAAGACGGGAGAAAGATCCGGCGACATCACTTCCAGCTGCACAGTGTTGGTGTCCTTTCGGTAAGCACCCACTGCCATATGTTAGTCCACCGGAGAGAAAATGAGTTTCCACTAAAATTGAAAGAGAAAGGAAAAGGGCAAGAATATTTGGTTGGACGTAGTTCAGAATCGATGTAATTGAGGAGTGCTCATTATTTATGGAAAGACAAAAAAAATGCATTGTAAAGAAAGATCCGCCAAAGTACAATGATGAATTTACTTAAAATGAAAATCTTCTATATTAAGTAAGGGTAGAAGTATCACATGTTGCCAAGTGGCAGCCTAATGTTAAAAAATTTGGCGATGATTGTCTAATTAAAAAGTTATGCATATTTAGATACACTTTGTAAATAGAAAAAAATTCTTTATTTTTTTACTTTTTTATTTCATATTATTACTTTTAGCTTAATGTTATTAACATTGCGGTTCA
Organism: Solanum pennellii; assembly: GCF_001406875.1. NCBI lineage: Eukaryota > Viridiplantae > Streptophyta > Magnoliopsida > Solanales > Solanaceae > Solanum > Solanum pennellii. Next base: position 45,353,402 of record NC_028642.1, on the reverse strand, counting down.
AAGATTAAAAATAAAATAATTTCACAAAATCATTTTACAAAAAAGATTGAATGAATAACTCTCCATTACTTATTTTTAATATAGGTATAAATTTCTATTTACACTAATCATTTCAGGAAAAAGAATGACTAACCATCCATTACTCATCTCTAATATATGAATTGTTTTCACTATTTTCATTATATTTGAATANGAAAATATACGAGCACCCACCAGTGATATACCTTCACTTTCTATAAATTTAATGAATTTAAGGAGAGAATAGAAAACTTAATGTCTTCTCTTATAGGCGAAGCTAAATAAAGAATTCACTTAAAATGAAAACTTGTTTATATATGAGAGATTTAATTTGTTCAACTCAATCTAAAATTACTTATAAATAACTAATTATTAAAAACACAAAAAAAATACTCCTATGGTGCAAGGTTTATTTATTAAAAAGTACTTTTAGGTTCTTAGAAACTATAAAATTGTTGAACGTTCATATATATAATTACTAAGGTTTCTCATGTTCTTACTTGTTGTTAGTTTTAGCATAGGTTCAGTTAAAACTATCTTAGCAGTAGTCATATGCGGATGATGATATATGTTCAACCACGCTGGGCTAAAGAGTGGCCTCTGGGCAACACATGTATTATTTAGATCTACAGCCCACCAAAGATTAAACTAGAATTGGCAGGGGCCGCGCGAACGCAAGCCTCTTCAGCAACAAATTATGACGTAGGCTCGGCCACTTGGGCCGACCTTAGGCAAGTACCCCTTCAAAGTGCAATGGAGGTCATAAGCCTAGGCCATGGGCCTTCATGATCAACCATTGACCCCGTCCAGGTAAGTATGTTATTTTATCCTACTTGGCCCAATATTATACCTCCTCCTTCTGTCTCCATCTTCCCTATTTGTCGATATGGGATAACTGGGTTCTTCTGTATATATATCAAAATTTTCATCGTTGAAATGGATTAGTTACTTAAAAAACAAAATTGTAGTTTTAGACAACAATAACATATAAACACACTTTAAAATACGAACTACTATAAGTACGGATTACAAAATATAAGTACTTGATGATTCTGTTAGATTTTATTTGCCCTAATTTCTTACCATAAATAGGTTTTCCTTTTAGAAAAAAGTTTTGGATTGACTAATCCTTTTTCTGGTAGGAAAAAGTTTAGGACTCTATAAATAGCGGCATGTTCCTTCTAACTTAGTCAAACAATGTAGTCCAAGGGCTTTGAGAGTTTTGGTTAGGGAGATAATTTATGGGTCACAAGATTGATATGTTATCACTTGTGCGAACCTCCCATGTATCTTTGTGTCTTTTTGGTGTATTTCTCGTTGTCTTCTTACTCGTGGTCTTTCGAGGTTTGCTTTGCTAGCTTCCGCATTTACACCTACTTATTTTCGATCCTAACATATTCGTGCTCCCAAACAATTATTATTTCCTCTCATGTTTGTAAATTTGATTCAATTAAGGCTTGTCGAATTTCATAATGACTTATTTTTAACTGATTTATATATGAACATAGGATTAGAAAGTCTAATGAGTTCTTCATGGTTTTGCACAAACTTGACCTGTATAGTTTAAGTCTTCAATTAAAACTACTCTTTTTAACCAAATTTGCATTGCATATTCTTTATATTAAATTGCAATGTTGTTAAAGCATCTCTATTAATCCCATGTTTTATTTTAAGGAAATCACATTTGAGAAAGTAAATAGTTTCTGGATAACCAAAAGAAAGTATAAGATATTAATATCATAGATGATAAAGGAAATTAGATAAGGTCATATTTTCTTTTGATTGAGTTGGAAAATCATCACATATACTCACATCTTTTTTTTCACACATATTTCCGTATTTACATGTCCTTTTAGAAATCGTATAAATTTCTCAATTTTTCGTGTGTATTAGCCCATGGATCTGACACTTAGAGCACCTAAAATCTTCTTTTCTCAAAATAATTTATTAGCACCTCCGTATTGAGGGGTAAACTATCACTTATACTCACACAAATTTTTCATGTCCATTTTTGTATCTACAAGACCTTTTTTTGGAATCACGTGAATTCTTCAATTTTTAGTGTGAATTAGCCCATGGATCTGACGCCCGAAGCACCCAATTTTTTTTTATCAAAAAGCATTATGATGACCTCTATATTGAGTTGGGGAACACTCACGTATATACTCGCACCATTTGTTCATGACCATTTTCGCATCTACAAGCCCTTCTAAGGAATCACACAAAAATTCTCATTTTTTCATGTGTATTAGCCCACAATTCTGGCGCCGAGAGCACCAACGATTTTATTCAAAAAAGAATATGAGGAACTCCTTATTGAGTCCAGGAATAAGCAGGTATACTCACACCATTTTTTCAAGATCATTTTCACATCTCAAACCCCTTTTATAGGAATTGCGCAAATTTCTCAATTTTTCGTGTTTATTAGCCCATGGATCTGGCATAGAAGCACCCAAAAAAAATTTCTAAAAAATATTATGAGGACCTCTGTATTATATTTGTAACCATCACATATACTCATACCTATTTTTTCACGTCCATTTCATCATCTACAGACCCTTTTTAGGAATCATGCAAATTTCTCAATTTTTCATGTATATTAACTTATGGATCTGGCGCCGGGAGCACCCAAATTTTATTTCTAAAAAATCTTTATGAGAACCTACATATATAGTTGGAGAAACATCACGTATACTCACACCATTTTTTTATGCCTAGATCCGTATCTACAGGCCCTTTTTTGGGAATCATATAAATCTTTCAATATTTCATGTGTATTGACCCATGGATCTAGTGTCTGGAGCACCCAATTTAATTTGTCAAAAAACATTATGAGGAACTCCATGTTGAGTTGGGGAACAATCACGTATACTCACTTCATTTTTTCACGCCTATTCCGCATATACATGCCCTTTTTAAGAATTACACAAATTTCTCAATTTTTCTTATTGTATTAGTCCACGGTTCTAGCGCTCGGAGCACCCAAAATTTTATTCTAAAAAAATGTATGAGAACCTCCTTATTGATTTGGGGAATCATCATATATACTCACACTATTTTTTTTGTAGCCTATTTCCGTATGAACATACATTTTTTAGAAATTGTGCAATTTTTATTATTTTTCATGTATATTAGCCTATGGATCTAGCGCCAGGAGCACCTACATTTTTTCTCTCAAAAAGTTTTATGAGGACCTCCGTATTTAGTTGGGTAATCATAATGTATACTTTCACCATTTTTTCACGCTTATCTTCGCATTTACATGTCTTTTTTCAGAAATTGCGCAATTTACTCAATTTTTCGTGTGTATTAAGCACATGGATCTGGCGCTAGAACACCTAAAATATTTTTGCTCAAAAAAATTTATAAGGATCTCTGTTTTGAGTTGGGAAATATCATGTATAATCGCACCATTTTTTCATGTTCGATTCCGCATTTCCAGGCTCTTAATATATTAATTGCACTAATTTCTTGATTTTTTGCATGTATTAGCCAATGGATCTGGCGCTAGATGCAAACAAAAATTTATTTTTAAAAACTTTTATGAGGACCTCTGTGTTGAGTTGGGGATTATGAAATATACTCGCATCATTTTTATCACACTCATTTTCCATTTACATGTCCTTTTTTTGGAAATTGTGCAAATGCCTCAATTTTTCTATATATTAATCCAATTGATTTAACGCCTAGAGCAGCCAAAATATTTTTTCTCAAAATAATTTATGAGGACCTCCTTATTGAGTCAGGAAATCATCACGTATACTAACAAAAATTTTTATGTCCATTTACGCATGTACAAGCTCTCTTAAAAATCACGCAAATTACTTAATTTTTAAGTGTGTTCTGCCTAAAGCACCTAAAAAACTTTTCTTAAAAAATTTACGAGGACCTCTATTATTGACTTGGGAACAATCACGTATAGTCGTACTATTTTTTTAGCACCCATTTCCGCATCTACACATCGTTTATTAGAAATGACGCAAATTCCTTACTTTTTTGTGTGTCAATGCCCATAGTTCTGGCGTCCGAAGCACCCAAAACTTTTATTTACCAAAAACATCAGTAGGACATCATTATTGAGTTGGGAAACTATCACCTATTTTCATACTACTTTTCAAGCTTACTTTCGCATTTATAGGCCTTTTTTAGGTATTGCGCAAATTTCTCTATTTTTCGTGTGTATTAGACCACGGATTTGGCTTCTGCAGCACCCAAATTAATTTTATTCGGAAAAATTTATGAGGACCTTTATATTGAGTAACCGTCATGTATACTCACATCATTTTTCATGTTCATTTCTACATCTAGAGGCCCCTCTTTAGGAATCGCGCAAATTTCTCAATCTTTCATTTGTATTAGCCGATGGATCTAGTGCCTGGAGCACCAAATTTTTTTCTCAAATTATTTTATGAGGACCTCTGTATTAAGTTGGGGAACAATCAAATATAGTCACACCATTTTTTTACATGCAATTCTGCATCTACATGCCATTTTAGGAATCATGCAAATTCCTCAAATTTTTGGGCGTAATAGCCCACTGTTTTGAAGCCCATAGTACCCATATTTTTATTCTGAAAAAACTTTATGAGGACCTCCTTATTGAGTCAGGGAACCATCATGTATACACACACCATTTTTTTCAAGCCCATTTGCCGCATCTACAGGCCGTTTCTGGGAAATGCTAAAATATCTCATTTTTACATGTGTATTAGCCGATTGATGGATTTGCGCCTCTAGCTCCCAAAAAATTCTGAAAAAACATTATAATATCTCTTTATTGATTTGGAGAACCATTACGTATACACACACCATTTTTTCACGTCCATTTCCGCATCTATAGACCCTTTTTTAAGAATCACACAAGTTCCTCAATTTTTCGTGTGTAGTAGCCGATGGATCTGGCGCTCGGAGAACCCAAATTATATTTTCTCAAAAAACTTCACGACGACCGCTGTATTGAGTTGGAGAACCATCATGTATACTCACATAATTTCTTTTATGCTCATTTCCGCATCTAGAGCACAAAACTTTTTTCTCAAAAAACTTTATGAGAACCTCCGTATTTATATGGAGAACCAACTTGTATACTCAAATGATTTTTTTTCATGTCATTTCCGCATCTATAGGCTTTTTTAAGGATTCACACAAATTCTTCATTTTTTCATGTCTATTAGTTCATAGATCTGGCGCTCGAAGCACCCTAATTTTTTAACAAAGAAAGCATTACGAGTACCTCCATATTGAGTTGGGAACCAACACGTATACTCACTCCATTTTTTCAGGTCTGTTTCCGCATCTAGACGCCCTTTATAGGAATTGGGCAAAGTCCTCAATTTTCGTGTGTATTAACCTATGGATCTAGAGCCTAGAGCACCAAATTTTTTTTCAAAAAAACTTTATGAGGACATCCGTATTGAGTTGGGAAGCAATCACATATACTCGCACTTATTATTTCACTCCCATTTCCACATCTTCAAGCCCTTTTTAGAAATCGACTAAATTCCTTAATTTTTCGTGTGTTGATGCCAATGGATCAAGGGCCTGGAGCAACAAACAATTTTCTCAAAAATTTCGTGAGGACCTCGTTATTAAGTTGGGTAACAATCATGTATACTCACATTATTTTTTCAAGCACATTTTTGTATTTACTAATCCTTTGCTCAAATTCCTCAATTTTTCATGTGTATAAGACCATGGATTTGGCGCCAGAGCACCCTAAATTTTTTTCTCAAAAATATTATGAGGACTTCGTATTGAATTAGGGAGCTATAATGTATACTCGCACCAATTATTTCACGCCCATTTGTGAATGTATAAGTCCTTTTTAGAAATCACAAATATTCCTAAATTTTCCTATGTATAAGCCCATTGATCAGGCGCCTAAATCACCCAAATTGTCTTTCTCAAAGAAAATTTATGAGGACCTCCGTATTGAGTTGAGGAACTATAACTTATACTCACACCATTTTTTCACGTCAATTTCTTCATCTACAGGCCCATTTTTTAGAATCTCACAAATTGCTCAATTTTCGGGTGTATTAGCCCGTGTGTGTCTGGAGCCCGAAGCACCCAATTTCTTTTTATCAAAAGCATTATGAAGAACTTAGTATTGAGTTTGGGAACCATCGCGTATACTCACACTATTTCATTCACACACATTTCCGTATCTAGAGGCCCTTTTATTGGAATAATGCAAATTTCTCAATTTTTCGTGTGTATTAGCCCACGGATCTGGCGCCCAAAGCACCCCAATTTTTTCTTAAAAAACATTATGAGGACCTTTGTATTGAGTTGGAAACAGTCATGTATACTCACACCATTTTTTGAAGCTCATTTGCGCATTTGCATGCCTTTTTTTAGGAATCGCATAAATTCATCAATTTTTCATGTGTATTACTCCATGGATCTGGATCCCGAAGCACCCAAAATTGTTTTTCTCAAAATACTTTATGAGGACATACTTATTGAGTAACCATTATGAATATTCACACTATTTTTTTATATCCATTACCTCAATTACTCGCCCTTTTTTAGTAATTGCATAAATTCCTCAATTTTCTGTTTGTATTAGCCGATGAATCTGGCTTTCGAAGAACCCAATCTTCTTTTCCCAAAAAGAATTATAAGGACCTCCATATTGAGTTGGGGAACCATCACGTATAATCACACTAAAATTTTCACGCCCATTTCTGCATCTACAAGCCCTTTATTTTAAATCGCGCAAATTCATCAATTTTTGCGTGTATAAGCCCATGGATCTGACGTCAGGAACTCCAATATTTTTTCTCAAATAAATTTATCAGGACCTCCGTATTAAGTTGGGAAACCATCAGGTATACTCACACCATTTTTTTCACGCCCATTATTTTATTTGATGGACTTTTTTTTTGGAATCGCGCAAATTTCTCAATTTTTGTGTGTATTAGCTAATGGATCTAGAGTCCGAAGCACCCAATTTGGTTCCCAAAATTTTTTATGAGGACGTCTGTATTGAGTTGGGGAACCATCACGTATAATCACACATATTTATTTTCATGTCCATTTCCGCATTCACATACCTTTTTTGGAATCGCAGAAATTCCTACGTTTTTCGTGTGTCTTAGCCTATAGATCTGGTACCCAAAACACTCAAATATTTTTTTCTCAAAAATCTTTAAGGACTTCCATATTTATTTGGGAACCGTCACGCATATTCAAACCATTTTTTTCACATCCATTTCAGCATCTAGAGGCCCTTTTTTAGGAATTACTCCATTTTTTGTGTGTATTAGCCCAAAGAATTGGGGATCGAAACACTCCTTTTTTTCTCAAAGAACATTATGAGGACTTCCGTATTAAGTTGGGAACCATCCTGTATAGTCACACATTTTTTTCACTCTTATTTTCGTATCTACATGCCATTTTTAGGAATTGCGTAAATTCCTTAATTTTTCGTATGTATTAGCCCATGGATATGGTGCCTCAAGCACCCAAATTTCTCTTTCAAAAAATTTATAAGGACCTTTGTATAGAGTTAGGGAATCATCATGTATACTCAAATTATTTTTTCACGTCCATTTCGTCATCTACATGCCTTTTCTAAGAATCACGCAAATTTGTCAACTTTTAGAATGAATTAATTAGCCCATAAATCTGGCGCCCGAAGCACCCAAATAAAGTTTCTCAAAAACTTTTATGAACACCTACATATTGAGTTGGGGAACCATCAAATATACTCACACCACTTTTGAATCAACTTTTCCTTTTTAAGAAATTGTGCAAATTCCTTAATTTTTTCTGTGTCTATTAGCCATGGATCAAGTGCTCGGAGAACCCAAAATATTTTTATCAGTAAAACTTATGAGGACCTCTGTATTGATTTGGGGAACTATCACGTATACTCTCATTATTTCTCACATCCATATCCGCATCCAGAGGCACTATTTAGGAATCGCACAAATTCCTCAAATTTTTGTTGCTTTTAGGCCATGGATCTGGCGCCAAAGAGCACCCAAAAGTTTTTGGTCAAAAAAATTTATGAGGACCTCTGTATTAAATAGGAGAACTATCACATATACTCATACCTTTTTTTCCATGCTCATTTCTGCATTCAGAGGCCTTTTTTATGAATTGCGTAAATTTATCAATTTTTCGTATATATTAGCCCATAGATCTGGCGGCTGTAGCACCCTAAAATTTTTTTGGAATTACACAAATTTCTCATTTTTTCGTGTGTATTATCTCATTGATCAGGTGCGTGGAGCACCCTAAATACTATTTTCTAAAAACTTTATAAGGACCTCTGTATTGAGTTGGGGAACCATCATGTATATTTACATCAATATTTTTACTCCCATTTCTGCATCTACAAGCCCTTTTTTGGAATTATGCAAGTTAGTCAAGTTTTCTTGTGTAATTAGCCTATGGTTCTGACCTATGGAGTACCTAAATTGTTTTTTCTCAAAAAAATATTATGAATACCTCCATATTGAATTTTGGGAACTATTACGTATTCTCGTACTATTTTTCACACTAATTTTCACATCTAGAGGCCATTTTTTAAAAAGCGCGTAAATTTCGCAATTTTTCGTGTGTATTAGCACATAGATAGATCAACCGACCGAATTGCCTCAAATATCTTTCTCTTAACTGTAGTTACTTAAGTTCAAGTAGTAGACGGGCGAGGCCCACAGTTCTCCTATCATATTTTAAGTAATGTCTCTATATTATGAGTTTGAAGTCAAATGGCAAAAAACAAATTTGAGTAACATTTCTATAAAAAGGGCAATACAATGAAGTATGAAATCAAAATGGTCATTTGAACAACTCCATCCTAATGTTGCTCTTTAGTATACATAATAATTCATGAGATTGTTCATAATCTTACATACTGTTAGTTAGGTTCAGCTAAACTATCTTAGCAGCAGTAATATAGCATAACAGAATATCTGTTCAACTAAGTTGGGCTAGAATATCAGAAGCCCATCAAAACCAAAGTAAATTTTTCAATTTTTCGTGTTTATTAGCACATAGATCAACCGACCGAATCGCCTTAAATATCTTTCTCCTAACTGTAGTTACTTAAGTTCAAGTAGTAGAGGGGCGAGGCCCACATTTCTCCTATCACATTTTAAGTAATGTCTATATATTATGAGTTTGCCGTTAAATTTCAAAAAACAAATTTGAGTAACACTTCTATTAAAAGGGCAATAAAACTAAGTATGAAATCAAAATTGTCATTTGAACAACTCCATCCTAATGTTGCTCTTTAGTATACATAATAATTCATGAGATTGTTCATAATCTTACATACTGTTAGTTATAGCATAGGTTAAGCTAAACTATCTTAGCAGCAGTAATATAGCATAACAGAATATCTGTTCAACTACGATGGGCTAGAATATCAGAGGCCCATTAAAACCAAAGATTAAACTAGATTTGGTTGGGGCCACGCGAACGCAGGCCCCCTCAGCAACAAATTATGACGTACGCTGAACCACGTGGGCCAACCTTAGGCAGGCACCCCTCCAAAGTGCAATGGAGGTCAGAAGCCTAGGCCATGGATCTTCACGATCACCCATTGACCCCATTCAGGTAAGTAATTAAAAAAAAAAGATAAAACATAAATTTAGATAATTGTCTCAACGATTGTAGCCTTAGACAACATTAAAAGATGAACGCACTTTAAGATACAAACTAAATAAAATTACTTCGTGATTAGTGCTCTCAATTCCCAAACTATTACTACTTCCACTCATGTCTATAACTATGGTTCATTTAAGGCTTGTAGAGTTTCATATGACTGTTTTCTAAACTTCTTTATATCTAAAACTAGGATTAGAAAGTTTACCGAGTTCTTCAATACTAAGTAGCTCGGTATATTTCGCCAAAAAGGAATGATTATGCATTGATTAGTTGCAAGCTAAGTATGCTCGTTACAGTCTTAAACTTCATCAGTCTAGTTTAAGTCTTTAATTAATACTACTCTTTTTTATCCTAACTTGCATTGCATACCCGATACTCTCATGAAGCCCACACACAAACTTGGTACCCGAGACAACGATGATGATTTGACAAAAATCTCAAATAACTTTTGATGATGAAAACATGAACCAGGTTTACATGCATGTTCCAAAAATAAAATAAAGAGGCGGGAAGAGATCACTCATAAAATAGGAAAACATGTTCAAAACATCAATCCAAGTTAAACTGGGAGAAGAATGAAGGTGAACGACTCCTATGTGGAAAAGTAAGGAGACAAACAAGTTCCATAAGGAAAGAGATTATTTTTCTAAGGAAAATTAATTTCTTTTCTTGTAGAAGCCGACTAAGGTTTAATCAAACTCTATACAAGCACAAAGCTAAAGAAGAAAACAATTATCTTTCGCAAAATCAGAAATCAAAAGAATTTTTCTAGTGAAGGCCGAACATTCAACAAGATCAATAAAGCGGAAGAAAGAAGTACTAGAGTTGGGATTTCTTTATGATGTTTTGGCTCATCTTGGAATTAGTGTTTAGGACTTTTTTTCTCAAGTTATCATTCATGGCAAGCTTCCGACTCCAGCCTTTACTGCAATCCATTGTTTTTAATGGAGAGGCAATCTTTGTTAGCATTGGTAAGATAATAGCTACCTCTGGGTAAAAGTCGTCACGTTCTTCACAAGGATTTTTGGAGTCTGTAAGGGGGAGGTCATTCAGATTGGATAATATAGATATTGGTGAGACTCTACACATACATTATATAGTAAGTGCTATCATAGACTCCAAATAAAAATCCACTACCATCACCATCACCATGGAATTAAAGAACATACACTTTCTAGCAAGGATTAACCTTGAAAAGTCTCCAGACCCAAATGACAGTAATCAGACACTAAACAACAGAGCACAAGTTGATAATGTCATAAGTTGTAGTAAATTTAAAAAGAAATTTAAACAATTTGATCTGACAAGCAACTTTATTTTCAAACTGCTAAGCAGCAGCTACAGTTAATATACATGATCAGAGAAACACGCTTGCATCATAACTTCGCTCTCAAAACATGGCAAGTCCTACAAAAAAGTATAGTTCCACAATTTAGTAAATTTGTATAACCATATGTCATGGTCATCGATATTAAAAGGGTCAAGTGCACCTTAGGTTTGTACCTGTAAATACACATAGTTTCAACATTTTCAACGATTCCCTCCACCTGACCTGACTGACCTCGCACCAGGATTGCGAGCAAATTGCAGCAATAAGTTTCCTGAATCATGCTTACCAAGGTCGAATTTATAACCTGCAAGATTTAATTAGTTTTACTACGCCATCCCAACAAATTTTTCTTTCATAGATCGGTGTACACCAGCAAATTGTCTGACAATTTTCTTTCAAGCAGCAATCGATTCATTAAATGACGAGTCAAAGGCACATGTAGAGCAGCTTCCACACTTGTATGAAATTTTGAAGACCAAAATTTTAGAATATTCACACAACACCAATTTTGTTTAGTACTCTGATTAATTATAAATTGAGCATTCATAATTATGAGGTAGAAAGAAGAGAGTGTGAAGCTCACCTTGTAAGGCATCCATTGCAACAGCTGCATGAAGCGGACTCAGAAAATCAACAAAGCAAAGAATCAAGGTATTGGCTCCAGGCTGCATATATAATTAATTAAGTTGATAATCCAAAATAACAGTAGACAGAATTTTTAATCAGTAAATGATGATTTGAAACATATATATTCTTACATATATTGATGGTTTTGGTACGAGCCTAACTTCTTTGTAACCTCCAAAATGGCGGAATATGTCTGCAAAAACTGAAGTAAAGGAAAAAACTAAAATGGGCCATAAATAAAACAAGAAGCTAATTTCCACACAAGAAAAGGATACGTGCCACCTCTCTTGTTGTACAGTCCTCAGGCAAACCCTCTACATACAATGTACTGCTAGCATTTGGAGGAAGGATATCTTCTGGTACCATTCCAACATCCTCAATGCCCATAATTACACTAAGTATGGACTCATAGGACAAAATTTCCTGGAAATTTTACCACTATATTATACCTATACAGTATTACGTACGGAACTAACCTCAAAAGGAAATAAAAACTAATTACCCCAGTACGGAGGTAGTGTTGATAGGATGCTTCGATAGAAGCTGTGCTTCTCAATCTCATCATTTCCCATTCATCATCACTGTCATAATAGAAACGACTACTTGGAGCTTCTAAAAAGGGGGAAATCAGCACAAACAAATATCATCTAGCACTGAAACCAAACAAGAAAAGAATAGTAAAATTAAGTGCAACAAATATCAGCATCATAACCAAATACGGTTTAGTATATATGTATTAAAAAGAATTCCTAAATATTTATATACATATATGATTGTGAACTTAGTAATCTTTTTAGTGTTTTTCATGATTTAGACCCCTCTCTCTCTCTCTTTTGATTTTGTTAAACATATTTTTCATTACTTTTTCTACAATTACTGTAATGCTACAAAAAAAAGATAATTATAGATTTTTGTCATCTAACTTAGGTAGATAATTAACTTTGTTAAAATTGAGTTGTATCAACAAGTGAAGATAATAGTTTGACATAAATTATATACTAAAATCGTATTATATAATAATTGAATTATTTTACTTGAAATTTAGTGCAATAAATTAAAGTTGTTAACCTACATCAAGAATCATTCTCATGAAAATACATGAGCTGTAATCAGTGGTGGATGCAGAATTTTAACTAAATGGGTTCAAAAAATAAAAATTCAGTGCATGAAATTTGAACTTGAAAGCTCAAGATAAATTTTAAACCCCTAAATCATGAGTCAACCTCTAATCTTGTGTTTAGGCGATTCAAAATAAATTTATCTATATATATATATACCCTGGAAAAAACCCCTAGATCCACCCTTGGATTGCTAAAGTCTCTATTTTAATATTGATTTTTCTTGTATTTTGAAGAATTTTTTGATACATATATTAGCATTTAAAATTGAAGATTTGCTTATATGTATTGTCATTGTAGAAGGTCTATTTTAGTCTTTCTTTAAAATGTGTGCTAGTCTTTCTTTTTTTATAAAATGTGCTCTTCTTTGGTGAAGCAAACACTTCGCTTCACTCAAAGTGAAGCAAGACATTGTTGATTTTATTCGCTTCATGCTCCCTTCAACACTAGTTCTAACTACCTAGCCCTAATTTAAACTCTCTTGGACTATCTTCTTTTATCATCATCTTCCCATGACGATTGAAATCATTTCCTAGCTATCTTGCAGCACATCAGGGACTGATCTGATTTGTTTATGATTCAGGAATCGTTGCTAACATACAGGAATTCTTGCTAGTATCGAGGTGACAATGTGATGGAATTCTCTCCTCTTTTTAGTTAGTTTTACAATGACTGTCAACCTCAATGGGATACTATAGATTCACCACTACTAAATAAGCCTTTACACAAAAGGTTCATCTAATGTATAAAAGCTACTAAAATAGCTCTAATATTCAGCCCAAAGAAATTGCATTGCCCTATTCACGCGGACTACAAACATATACTACAACTTTGTCTTTTATTTCTTCCACTTACTTCAGTAATACCAAAGACTTTCTCGATGAGTATACAGGATATTCTTGGTGAGTATTCTAAATTCCTATCATAACTATATTACACCAACCACAACAAAAAGCATAAAAATTAAGTTTTTAATTGAAAAGGCAAATGAACAAACTCTATTTTCAACAAGCCATAAAATTAAGTTTTGACTGATTTAATAAACCCTAGTATCTACAAGTCATAACAATTAAGTTTCTGACTGAAAAAGTATATGAATAAATCCTAGTTTCTACAAGTCATAAAAATTAAATTATTAACTAAAAAATAAATGTCAAAACCCTAATTTCTACAGATCCGCCCTATTGAGCAAAAAATATGTAGAAATCCTAATTGTCTCTTCTTTCTCAATAGGATTTTAAACAGATACAGAGTTGATTTGATACCATATTCGTTGAGAGGGATTTCCGGAAAGAGAGGAGTAAGATCCGGCGACATCACTTCCAGCTGAATAGTGTTGGTGTCCTTCCGGTATGCACCTGCCGCCATATGTTAGTCCACCTGAGAGAAAATGAGTTTTCACTAAAATTGAAAGAGAAAGGAAAAGGAGTGCTCACTATTTAAGGAAAGACAAAAAATGCATTGTAAAGAAAGATCCGCCCAAGTACAATGATGAATTTACTTAAAAGGAAAATCTTCTATATTAAGTAAGTGTAGAAGTATGACATGTTGCCAAGTGGCAGCCAAATGTTATCAAAATTGGCGATGATTGTCTAATTGAAAAATTATACATATTAAGATACACTTTGTAAATAGAAAAAAAATCTTTATTATTTTACTTTTTTATTTCATATTATTACTTTTAGCTTCATGTTATTAACATGCGATTCAAAGATTAAAAATAAAATATATTCACAAAATCATTTTAGGAAAAAGGTTGAATGAATAACTCTCTTTACTTATTTTTAGTATAGGTATAAATTTCTTTTCACACTAAATCATTTCAGGAAAAATTAGAATGACTAACCATCCATTACTCATCTCTAATATATGAATTTTGTTCACTATTTTCATTATATTTGAATATGGCAAAGGAAATTTATGTAAATTAAATAGTCTATAAACGTAACAAACCTAATTTTTTAAATAAGTCAATTTCAAGCAAAAATAATTCTTTTGTTGACTATTCATATATTAGCTAAGATAGAGATTCTATCCTTAATTATTTTTAAAAGTTTTTTTTTATTACACTAGTTTAATAATAGTTCTTCTATTTTCCAAAGATGATAAATTTGTATGAAGAACCTATAGATGATATATACAAAAATTAGCTAAAGCTTATTATTCATTTGTTATAAACTATTAAATTACTTAAATTATGGGTCAATAGTTAGTTAAATAGCAATTT
>NC_028642.1:45336415-45338389 GCF_001406875.1 Solanum pennellii | reverse complement strand
ATATATATATATATATATATATATATATTAAAATCATTATTATTTCCCTTAACATTACTACTATTATGTATATATTTAAATGACTTCTATTTAAACAAAAGCATATTTTGCATAAACTATTCAAATATTATCAAATTCATCATGTATTATATTAATAGAAGTTTTGTCAATTAAATATCACTTAAAAGCATAATAACACAAAATACAAAGAAATTTTCTTCACAACAATACAAGTACATAATTACATAAAAATATGGGTTGCATACCAAATCCATTTTGGACAACCATACCTTAACTCCAAAATGAAAACGAAAAACTTAAAATCGTAATCTAACATAAAAAAGATCTAAAGAAATATATAAGTCATATCTTATACTGTTAAGTTTAACCGTTGAATTATACTGTAAGAAAACTTCTCTTGCTTGTCTTTTAATTTCAGAATAAAGTAAAGCTATTTGTTCTTCTCCCCAGTTAGCTTCTTGACGACATGTACTCATATCATAATTTAGGAAGAAGAAAAAAGAATAGTAGATGATAGAAAAAAAAGGAATGTGATGACCTAGGAAGCAATTAACTGGCATTTATAATGATATTTGATTGCCTTTTCATCTACCAAAATTTTTTAATGGGGCACATAAAATCATGATAGATACATTTATTTTAGTTTCTAAACTCAAAGAATCACAAACTTTGAAGAGTTTTATACATTATTGTTTTATGATAAGATAAATTTATGTTAATTTCAAAATTCAAAGAATCACAAAATTCGAAGAGTTCCATACATTATTGTTTTCTACTCTAATTTAACCTATTTATTTACAATTATAATGTCATAACTAAAAAACTAAAGTGTAGTTGTTGGATTTCATATTATACCATTATGTAATTAAATATTAGTATTTAAAAATAAATTAATCTATTTTGATTTAGTGGAGGGGCAAAATGATAATCCAACTTTGAAGGTTGGAGCTTCCCATTTATAATAATATATATGATTTACATATCTTTAGTATGATTAGTATTAAATAATATATATATCCTGAGATTGCTCATGTTCTTACCTGCTGTTAGTTTTAGCATAGGTTCAGTTAAAACTATCTTCGCAGTTATATAAATTCAACTACATTGGGTTAGAGAGTGGCCACTTAGCAACACAAAAATTATTTAGATCCACAGCCCACCAAAGAATAAACAAGAATTGGTAGGGGCCGCGCGAAAGCAGGCCCCCTCAGCAACAAATTATAACGTAGACTCGACCACTTGGGCCGACATTAGGCAAGCACCACTCCATAGTGCAATGAAGGCAACATGCCTAGGACATGCCTTAATGAACACCAAATGACCCCGTCAAGTTAAGTATGTTACTTCATTCTAGTTGGCCCATTATTATACCTTTTCCTTCCATCTCCATCTTTTTTATTTGCCGATATGGGATATCTGGATTCTTCTGTATACATATTCAAGTTTTCATTGTTCAATAGATTAGTTATTAAAAAAAATAAAACTGTAGTCTTACCCAACAATAAGAGATAAACACACTTTAAGATACGAACTACTATAAGTACAAATTACAAAATATAAGTACTTCATGTTTCATGCTCCCAAACAATTATATTTGTAAATATGATTCAATTAAAGCTTGTCGAATTTCATATTGACTGATTTTTTAACTGATTTATATATGAACATATATAGGATTAGAAAGACTGATGACTTCTTCAAGGTTTTGCACTGTTGAATGCCTTGAATCGGACCCGTTACAAACAGAAAGGACGGGGGTCTCGCTGCCCGGTCAGCGAGTCGGGGGGTCTAGGGGGGCGACGCGCCCCCTGGCCTGGGGGTCCGGGGGGGCGGAGACGCCCCCGGCCCGACGGTATACAATGTTATTGTATTGGGCCCTTAATTATCTGTTAATTCTGTATGTTGGGCCCAAGCCTGTTAGGGCGTAGCTTAGCACTATATATAGACGCTATG
>NC_028642.1:45313108-45332022 GCF_001406875.1 Solanum pennellii | reverse complement strand
TTGTATTGGGCCCTTAATTATCTGTTAATTCTGTATGTTGGGCCCAAGCCTGTTAGGGCGTAGCTTAGCACTATATATAGACGCTATGGCAAACCCTATTCTGTAATTCTGTTCTTGCCTCTCCTTAATAAAACTGCTCTCCCTCTTCCCGTGGACGTAGCCAATTTATTGGTGAACCACGTAAATCTGTTGTCTTGTTTTTCGCGTTTATATTTTCTCGTATTATCTCGAATTCCGCATAACATGCACAAACTTGACCTGTATAGTTTAAGTCTTTAATTAAAACTACTCTTTTTAACCTAATTTGCATTGCATATTCTTTATATAACTTTCAATGTTGCTAAAGCATCTCTACTAATTCCATGTTTTATGTTAAGGAAATCACATTTGAGAACGTAAATAGTTTCTGGGTAACCAAAAGAAAGTATAAGATATTAATATCATCGATGATAAAGGAATAAGGTCATCTTTTCTTTTAATTGAGTTGGAAAATCATCACATATACTCGCACCATTTTTTTCACGCGTATTTCCGCATTTACATGTCTTTTCTAGAAATCGTGTAAATTTCTCAATTTTTGTGTGTAATTAGCTCATGTATCTGGCTCCTAGAGCACCCAAAATCTTTTTTTCTCAAAATAATTTATGAGCACCTCCGTATAGAGTGGGGGAACCATCACTTATACTCACACAATTTTTTCATGTCCATTTTTGCATCTACAGGCCCTTTTTTAAAAATCACGTAAAAATTCCTCAATTTTTTGTATGTATTAGCCCATTGATATGATGCCCAGTGCACCCATTTTTTTTCTCAAAAAGCTTTATGATGACCTCTATATTGAGTAGGGAAACAATCACGTATATACTCGCACCATTTGTTCATGCCCATTTTCGCATCTACATGCCCTTTTAAGGAATCACACAAAAATCCTCAGTTTTTCATGTGTATTAGCCCACAATTCTGGCGCCCAGAGCACCAACGATTTTTTTCAAAAACAAATATGAGGACCTCCTTATAGACTCAAGGAATCAGCAGGTATACTCACACCATTTTATCAAGATCATTTTCACATCTACAAACCCCTTTTTTAGGAATTGCGCAAATTTCTCAATTTTTCGTGTTTATTAGCCCATGGATCTGGCATAGAAGCACCCGAAAAATTTTTCTAAAAAACTTTATGAGGACCTCTGTATTATATTTGTAACCATCACATATACTCATACCTATTTTTTCACGTCCATTTCATCATCTACAGACCCTTTTTAGGAATCATGCAAATTTCTCAATTTTTCATGTATATTAACTTATGGATCTGGCGCCGGCAGCACCCAAATTTTATTTCTAAAAAATCTTTATGAGGACCTCCATATAGAGTTGGAGAAACATCACGTATACTCACACCATTTTTTTATGCCTCGTTCCGTATATACAGGCCCTTTTTTGGAATCATATAAATCTTTCAATATTTCATGTGTATTGACCCATGGATCTAGTGTCTAGAGCACCCAATTTTATTTTTCAAAAAACTTTATGAGGAACTCCGTGTTGAGTTGGGGAACAATCTGGTATACTCACTTCATTTTTTCACGCCTATTCCGCATATACATACCCTTTTTAAGAATTACACAAATTTCTCAATTTTTTTATTGTATTAGTCCACGGTTCTAGCGCTCGGAGCACCCAAAATTTTATTCTAAAAAAATGTATGAGGACCTCCTTATGATTGGGGGAATCATCATCTATACTCACACTATTTTTTTGTAGCCTATTTTCGTATGTACAGACATTTTTTTTAGAATTTGTGCAATTTATATTATTTTTTTCATGTATACCCTATGGATCTAGCGCCAGTAGCACCTACTTTTTTTTCTCTCAAAAAGATTTATGAGGACCTCCGTATTTAGTTGGGTTATAATAACGTATACTTTCACCATTTTTCACGCTTATCTTCGCATTTACATGTCTTTTTTCAGAAATCGCGCAATTTACTCAATTCTTCGTGTGTATTAAGCCCAAGGATCTGGCGCTAGAACACCTAAAATATTTTTTCTCAAAAAAAATTATAAGGACCTCTGTATTGATTTGGGAAATATTATGTATAATCGCACCATTTTTTTCATGTTCGATTCCACATTTCTTGGCTCTTAATATATGAATTGCACTAATTTCTTTATTTTTTGCATGTATTAGCCCATGGATCTGGCGCCAGAAGCAACCAAAAATTTATTTTTAAAAACTTTTAGGAGGACCTCCGTGTTGAGTTGGGGATTATAAAATATACTCACATCATTTTTTTCACTCATTTTCCATTTACATGTCTTTTTTTTTGGAAGTTGTGCAAATCCCTCAATTTTCTATATATTAAGCCAATGGATCTAGTGCCTAGAGCAGCCAAAATATTTTTTCTCAAAATAATTTATGGGGACCTCCTTATTGAGTTGGGGAACCATCACATATACTAACACAATTTTTTATGTCCATTTACGCATGTACAAGCTCTCTTAAAAATCTTTTGTGTGTTCTGCCTGGAGCACCTAAAAAACTTTTCTTAAAAAATTTACGAGGACCTCTATTATTGACTTGGGAACAATCACGTATAGTCGTACTATTTTTTTCGCACCCATTTCCGCATCTATACATCGTTTATTAGAAATGACGCAAATTCCTTACTTTTTTGTGTGTTAATGCCCATAAATCTGGCGTCCGAAGCACCAAAAATTTTTATTTTCAAGAAACATCAGTAGGACATCATTATTGAGTTGGGAAACTATCACGTATTCTCATACTACTTTTCAAGCTTACTTTCGCATTTATAGGCCTTTTTTAGGTATTGCGCAAATTTCTCTATTTTTCGTGTGTATTAGACCACGGATCTGGCTTCTGCAGCACCCAAATTAATTTTATTCGGAAAACTTTATGAGGACCTTCATATTGAGTAACCGTCATGTATACTCACATCATTTTTCATGTTCATTTCTACATCTAGAGGCCCCTCTTTAGGAATTGCGCAAATTTCTCAATCTTTCATTTGTATTAGCCGATGGATCTAGTGCCTGGAGCACCAAATTTTTTTCTCAAATTATTTTATCAGGACCTCCGTATTAAGTTGGGGAACAATCAAATATACTTGCACCATTTTTTTACATGCAATTCTGCATCTACATGCCATTTTTAGGAATGATGCAAATTCCTCAATTTTTTGGGGCGTCATAGCCCACAGTTTTGAAGCCCATAGTACCCATATTTTTATTCTGAAAAATCTTTATGAGAACCTCCTTATTGAGTCAGGGAACCATCATGCATACGCACATTATTTTTTTCAAGCCCATTTGCTGCATCTACAGGCCGTTTCTGGGAATTGCTAAAATATCTCAATTTTTCATGTATATTAGCCGATGGATGGATTTGGCGCCTGTAGCTCCCAAAAAAATTCTCAAAAAACATTATGAAGATCTCCTTATTGAGTTGGAGAACCATTACGTATACGCACACCATTTTTTCACTTCTATTTCCGCATCTACCGACCCTTTTTTAAGAATCACACAAGTTCCTCAATTTTTCATGTGAGTAGCCGATGTATCTGGCGCTCGGAGAACCCAAATTTATTTTCTCAAAAAACTTTACGACAACCTCTGTATTGAGTTGCAAAACCATCATGTATACTCACATAATTTCTTTTATGCTCATTTCCGCATCTAGAGGCCTTTTTTTAGGAACCACGCAGATTCCTCAATTTTTCGTGTGTATTATCCCATGGATAAAGAACCTAGAGCACCGAAACTTTTTTCTCAATAAAATTTATGAGAAAAAAAAAGAGGGATATATGGTATAAGCGGCTTACAGAGATCTCCCAAGCCTACTATCATTATATTCTATCTATACGATTGACGGATTCATCCCCTATACCTAAATGTATTAAATCGTAATCTGATTCATCCTATTATACTAGATTAGATAAGTACCGCGGGGAAATACGTAAATGGATGGACTACCCGTATATTAATAGTTTGCACTTATGAATAAGACTAACACATCAATGATGAGGTCTAAGATAATTAGGAAAAGACCTTACAGTACCAGGATTAGTATGGACTACTCCGTATTTATATGGAGAACCAACTTGTATACTCAAACAATTTTTTTTCATGTCATTTCCGCAGCTATAGGCTTTTTTAAGGATTCACACAAATTCTTCATTTTTTCATGTCTATTAGTCCACAGATCTGGCGCTCGAAACACCCTAATTTTTTAACAAAAAAAGCATTACGAGTACCTCCGTATTGAGTTGGGAACAAACACGTATACTCACACCATTTTTCAGGTATGTTTCCGCATCTAGAGGCCCTTTATAGGAATTGGGCAAAGTCCTCAATTTTCGTGTGTATTAACCTATGGATCTAGGGCCTAGAGCACCAAAAAAAAATTTCAAAAAAACTTTATGAGGACATCCGTATTGAGTTGGGAAGCAATCACATATACTCGCACTTATTATTTCACTCCCATTTCCACATCTTCAAGCCCTTTTTAGAAATCGCCTAAATTCCTTAATTTTTCGTGTGTTGATGCCAACGGATCAAGGGCCTGGAGCAACAAACAATTTTCTCAAAAATTTTGTGAGGAACTCCTTATTAAGTTAAGTAACCATCATGTTTACTCACATTATTTTTTCAAGCACATTTTTGTATTTACTAATCCTTTGCTCAAATTCCTCAAACTTTTCATGCGTATAAGACCATGGATTTGGCGCCAGAGCACCCTAAATTTTTTTCTCAAAAATATTATGAGGACTTCGTATTGAATTGGGGAGCTATAACGTATACTCGCACCAATTATTTCACGCCCATTTGTGAATTTATAAGTCCTTTTTAGAAATCACAAATATTCCTAAATTTTCCTATGTATAATCTCATTGATCTGGCGCCTAAGTCACCCAAATTGTCTTTCTCAAAATAATTTATGAGGACCTCCGTATTGAGTTGGGGAACTATAACTTATACTCACACCATTTTTTCACGTCAATTTCATCATCTACAGGCCCATTTTTAGAATCTCACAAATTGCTCAATTTTCGGGTGTATTAGCCCGTGTGTGTCTGGAGCCCGAAGCACCCAAATTCTTTGTATCAAAAGCATTATGAAGAACTTAGTATTGAGTTTGGGAACCATCACGTATACTCACACTATTTCATTCACACACATTTCCGTATCTAGAGGCCCTTTTATTGGAATCATGCAAATTTCTCAATTTTTCGTGTGTATTAGCCCACGGATCTGGCGCACAAAACACCCCAATTTTTTCTTAAAAAACATTATGAGGACCTTTGTATTGAGTTGGAAACATTCATGTATACTCACACCATTTTTTGAGGCTCATTTGCGCATTTACATGCCTTTTTTANTTTTTTTAGGAATCGCATAAGTTCATCAATTTTTCATGTGTATTACTCCATGGATCTGGATCCCGAAGCACCCAAAATTATTTTTCTAAAAATACTTTATGAGGACATACTTATTGAGTAACCATCATGTATATTCACACTATTTTTTATATCCATTTCCTCAATTGCTCGCCCTTTTTTAGTAATTGCATAAATTTCTCAATTTTCTGTTTGTATTAGCCGATGAATATGGCTTTCGGAGAACCCAATCTTTTTTCCCAAAAAGCATTATAACAACCTCCATTTTGAGTTGGGGAACCATAACATATAATCACACTAAAATTTTCACGCCCATTTCTACATCTACAAGCCCTTTATTTAAAATTGCACAAATTCATCAATTTTTGCGTGTATAAGCCCATGGATCTGGCGTCAGGAACTCCAATATTTTTTCTCAAATAATTTTATCAGGACCTCCGTATTGAGTTGGGGAACCATCAGGTATACTCACACAATTTCTTTCACGTCCATTTTTTTATTTGATGGACTTTTTTTTGGAATCGCGCAAATTTCTCAATTTTTATGTGTATTAGCTCATGGATCTAGCGTCCGAAACACCCAATTAGTTTCCCAAAATTTTTTATAAGAACGTCTATATTGAGTTGGGGAACCATCGCGTATAATCTCACATATTTATTTTCACGTCCATTTCCGCATTCACATACCTTTTTTGGAATCGCAGAAATTCCTATGTTTTTCGTGTGTATTAGCCTATTGATCTGGTGCCCAAAGCACTCAAAAAAAATTCTCAAAAAATCTTTAAGGACTTCTATATTGAGTTAGGAACCGTCACGCATATTAAAACCATTTTTTTCACATCCATTTCAGCATCTAGAGGCCCTTTTTTAGGAATTACGCAAATTACTCAATTTTTTGTGTGTATTAGCCTGAAGAATTGGGGACCGAAACACTCCTTTTTTCCTCAAAGAACATTAAGAGGACTTTCGTATTAAGTTGGGAACCATCCTGTATAGTCACACTTTTTTTTTTCACTCTTATTTTCGCATCTACATGCCATTTTTAGGAATTGCGTGAATTCCTTAATTTTTCGTATGTATTAGCCAATGGATATGGTGTCCCGAGCACCCAAATTTCTCTTTCAAAAAATTTATAAGGACCTTTGTATAGAGTTAGGGAATCATCATGTATACTCAAATTATTTTTTCACGTCCATTTCCTCATCTACAGGCCCTTTTTTAGGAATCACGCAAATTTGTCAACTTTTAGAATGTATTTATAGCCCATAAATTTGGCGCCCGAAGCACCCAAATAAAGTTTCTCAAAAATAGTTATGAGGACCTACATATTGAGTTGGGGAACCATCAAATATACTCACACCACTTTTGAATCAACTTTCTCTTTTTAAGAAATTGCGCAAATTCCTTAATTTTTTCTGTGTCTATTAGCCATGGACCAAGTGCTCGGAGAACCCAAAATATTTTTATCAATAAAATTTATAAGGGCCTCTGTATTGAATTGGGGAACTATAACGTATACTTGGATTATTTCTCACATCCATATCTGCATCCACAGGCACTATTTAGGAATCGCACAAATTCCTCAAATTTTTGTTGTTATTAGGCCATGGATCAGGCGCCACAGAGCACCCAAAAGTTTTTGGTCAAAAAAATTTATGAGAACCTCTATATTAAATAGGAGAACTATCACATATACTCATACCTTTTTTTCCACGTCCAATTCTGCATCCAGAGGCCTTTTTTATGAATCGCGTAAATTTATCAATTTTTTCGTATGTATTAGCCCATAGATCTGGCGCCTGTAGCACCCTAAATTTTTTTTTTTGAAATTACGCAAATTCCTCATTTTTATTTTATCAGGTGCGGGAGCACCCTAAATACTATTTTCTAAAAACTTTATGAGGACCTCTGTATTGAGTTGGGGAACCATCATGTATACTTACGTCAATATTTTTACACCAATTTCTGCATCTACAAGCCCTTTTTAGGAATTACGCAAGTTAGTCAAGTTTTCTTGTGTAATTAGCCTATGGTTTTGGACTACAGAGTACCTAAATTGTTTTTCTCAAAAAAAAATTTTATGAGTACCTCCATATTGAATTTTGGGAACCATTATGTATTCTCGTACTATTTTTCACGCTAATTTCCACATCTAGAGGCCATTTTTTAAAAAGCGCGTAAATTTTTCAATTTTTCATGTTTATTAGCACATAGATCAACCGACCGAATCGCCTCAAATATCTTTCTCCTAACTGTAGTTACTTAAGTTCAAGTAGTAGACAGGCGAGGCCCACATTTCTCCTATCACATTTTAAGTAATGTTTCTATATTATGAGTTTGAAGTCAAATTGCAAAAACCAAATTTGATTAACATTTCTATTAAAAGGGCAATACAATTAAGTATGAATTAAAAATGGTCATTTGAACAACTCCATCCTAATGTTGCTCTTTAGTATACATAATTGAAGGAATATTGATTGTATTAAAGTGTTAAGGGAATACATGGGAGATATATATAGGAGATTTATTTAAACAAAAGCATATTTTGCATAAACTATTCAAATATTATCAAATTCATCATGTATTATGTTAATAGAAGTTTTGTCAATTAAATATCACTTAAAAGCATAATAACACAAAATACAAAGAAATTTTTTTCACAACAATACAAGTACATAATTACATAAAAATATGGGTTGCATACCAAATCCATTTTGGACAACCATACCTTAACTCCAAAATGAAAACGAAAAACTTAAAATCGTAATCTAACATAAAAAAGATCTAAAGAAATATATAAGTCATATCTTATACTGTTAAGTTTAACCGTTGAATTATACTGTAAGAAAACTTCTCTTGCTTGTTTTTTAATTTCAGAATAAATTAAAGCTATTTGTTCTTCTCCCCAGTTAGCTTCTTGACGACAACTCATATCATAATTTAGGAAGAAGAAAAAAGAATAGTAGATGATATAAAAAAAAGGAATGTGATGACCTAGGAAGCAATTAGCTGGCATTTTCATCTACCAAAATTTTTTAATGGGGCACATAAAATCATGATAGATACATTTATTTTAGTTTCTAAACTCAAAGAATCACAAACTTTGAAGAGTTTTATACATTATTGTTTTATGATAAGATAAATTTATGTTAATTTCAAAATTCAAAGAATCACAAAATTCGAAGAGTTCCATACATTATTGTTTTCTAGTCTAATTTAACCTATTTATTTACAATTATAATGTCATAACTAAAAACTAAAGTGTCGTTGTTGGATTTCATATTATACCATTATGTAATTAAATATTAGTATTTAAAAATAAATTAATCTATTTTGATTTAGTGGAGGGGCAAAATGATAATCCAACTTTGAAGGTTGGAGCTTCCCATTTATAATAATATATATAATTTACATATCTTTAGTAAGATTAGTATTAAATAATATATATATCCTGAGATTGCTCATGTTCTTACCTGCTGTTAGTTCTAGCATAGGTTCAGTTAAAACTATCTTAGCAGTTATATAAATTCAACTACATTGGGTTAGAGAGTGGCCACTTAGCAACACAAAAATTATTTAGATCCACAGCCCACCAAAGAATAAACAAGAATTGGTAGGGGCCGCGCGAAAGCAGGCCCCCTCAGCAACAAATTATAACATAGACTCGACCACTTGGGCCGACATTAGGCAAGCACCACTCCATAGTGCAATGAAGGCAACAAGCCTAGGACATGCCTTAATGATCACCAAATGACCCCGTCCAGTTAAGTATGTTACTTCATTCTAGTTGGCCCATTATTATACCTTTTCCTTCCATCTCCATCTTTTTTATTTGCCGATATGGGATATCTGGATTCTTCTGTATACATATTCAAGTTTTCATTGTTCAATAGATTAGTTATTAAAAAAAATAAAACTGTAGTCTTACCCAACAATAAGAGATAAACACACTTTAAGATACGAACTACTATAAGTACAAATTACAAAATATAAGTACTTCATGTTTCATGCTCCCAAACAATTATATTTGTAAATATGATTCAATTAAAGCTTGTCGAATTTCATATTGACTGATTTTTTAACTGATTTATATATGAACATATATAGGATTAGAAAGACTGATGAGTTCTTCAAGGTTTTGCACAAACTTGACCTGTATAGTTTAAGTCTTTAATTAAAACTACTCTTTTTAACCTAATTTGCATTGCATATTCTTTATATAACTTTCAATGTTGCTAAAGCATCTCTACTAATTCCATGTTTTATGTTAAGGAAATCACATTTGAGAACGTAAATAGTTTCTGGGTAACCAAAAGAAAGTATAAGATATTAATATCATCGATGATAAAGGAATAAGGTCATCTTTTCTTTTAATTGAGTTGGAAAATCATCACATATACTCGCACCATTTTTTTCACGCGTATTTCCGCATTTACATGTCTTTTCTAGAAATCGTGTAAATTTCTCAATTTTTGTGTGTAATTAGCTCATGTATCTGGCTCCTAGAGCACCCAAAATCTTTTTTTCTCAAAATAATTTATGAGCACCTCCGTATAGAGTGGGGGAACCATCACTTATACTCACACAATTTTTTCATGTCCATTTTTGCATCTACAGGCCCTCTTTTAAAAATCACGTAAAAATTCCTCAATTTTTCGTATGTATTAGCCCATTTATATGATGCCCAGTGCACCCATTTTTTTTCTCAAAAAGCTTTATGATGACCTCTATATTGAGTAGGGAAACAATCACGTATATACTCGCACCATTTGTTCATGCCCATTTTCCCATCTACAAGCCCTTTTAAGGAATCACACAAAAATCCTCAGTTTTCATGTGTATTAGCCCACTATTCTGGCGCCCAGAGCACCAACGATTTTATTCAAAAACAAATATGAGGACCTCCTTATAGAGTCCAGGAATCAGCAGGTATACTCACACCATTTTTTCAAGATCATTTTCACATCTACAAACCCCTTTTTTAGGAATTGCGCAAATTTCTCAATTTTTCGTGTTTATTAGCCCATGGATCTGGCATAGAAGCACCCGAAAAATTTTTCTAAAAAACTTTATGAGGACCTCTGTATTATATTTGTAACCATCACATATACTCATACCTATTTTTTCACGTCCATTTCATCATCTACAGACCCTTTTTAGGAATCATGCAAATTTCTCAATTTTTCATGTATATTAACTTATGGATCTGGCGCCGGCAGCACCCAAATTTTATTTCTAAAAAATCTTTATGAGGACCTCCATATAGAGTTGGAGAAACATCACGTATACTCACACCATTTTTTTATGCCTCGTTCCGTATATACAGGACCTTTTTTGGGAATCATATAAATCTTTCAATATTTCATGTGTATTGACCCATTGATCTAGTGTCTAGAGCACCCAATTTTATTTTTCAAAAAACTTTATGAGGAACTCCGTGTTGAGTTGGGGAACAATCTGGTATACTCACTTCATTTTTTCACGCCTATTCCGCATATACATACCCTTTTTAAGAATTACACAAATTTCTCAATTTTTTTATTGTATTAGTCCACGGTTCTAGCGCTCGGAGCACCCAAAATTTTATTCTAAAAAAATGTATGAGGACCTCCTTATTGATTTGGGGAATCATCATCTATACTCACACTATTTTTTTGTAGCCTATTTTCGTATGTACAGACATTTTTTTATAATTTGTGCAATTTATATTGTTTTTTTCATGTATACCCTATGGATCTAGCGCCAGGAGCACCTACTTTTTTTTCTCTCAAAAAGATTTATGAGGACCTCCGTATTTAGTTGGGTTATCATAACGTATACTTTCACCATGTTTCATGCTTATCTTCGCATTTACATGTCTTTTTTCAGAAATCGCGCAATTTACTCAATTCTTCGTGTGTATTAAGCCCAAGGATCTGGCGCTAGAACCACCTAAAATATTTTTTCTCAAAAAAAATTATACGGACCTCTGTATTGATTTGGGAAATATTATGTATAATCGCACCATTTTTTTCATGTTCGATTCCACATTTCTAGGCTCTTAATATATGAATTGCACTAATTTCTTGATTTTTTGCATGTATTAGCCCATGGATCTGGCGCCAGAAGCAACCAAAAATTTATTTTTAAAAACTTTTAGGAGGACCTCCGTGTTGAGTTGGGGATTATAAAATATACTCACATCATTTTTTTCACTCATTTTCCATTTACATGTCTTTTTTTTTGGAAGTTGTGCAAATCCCTCAATTTTCTATATATTAAGCCAATAGTGCCTAGAGCAGCCAAAATATTTTTTCTCAAAATAATTTATGAGGACCTCCTTATTGAGTCAGGGAACCATCATGCATACGCACATTATTTTTTTCAAACCCATTTGCTGCATCTACAAGCCGTTTCTGGGAATTGCTAAAATATCTCAATTTTTCATGTGTATTAGCCAATGCATGGATTTGGCGCCTGTAGCTCCCAAAAAAATTCTCAAAAAACATTATGAAGATCTCCTTATTGAGTTGGAGAACCATTACGTATACGCACACCATTTTTTCACTTCTATTTCCGCATCCACCGACCCTTTTTTAAGAATCACACAAGTTCCTCAATTTTTCATGTGTAGTAGCCGATGGATCTGGCGCTCGGAGAACCCAAATTTATTTTCTAAAAAAACTTTATGACAACCTCTGTATTGAGTTGCAAAATCATCATGTATACTCACATAATTTCTTTTATGCTCATTTCCGCATCTAGAGGCCTTTTTTTAGGAACCACGCAGATTCCTCAATTTTTCGTGTGTATTATCCCATGGATAAAGAACCTAGAGCACCGAAACTTTTTTCTCAATAAAATTTATGAGAAAAAAAAAGAGGGATATATGGTATAAGCGGCTTACAGAGATCTCCCAAGCCTACTATCATTATATTCTATCTATACGATTGACGGATTCATCCCCTATACCTAAATGTATTAAATCGTAATCTGATTCATCCTATTATACTAGATTAGATAAGTATCGCGGGGAAATACGTAAATGGATGGATTACCCGTATATTTATAGTTTGCACTTATGAATAAGACTAACACATCAATGATGAGGTCTAAGATAATTAGGAAAAGACCTTACAGTACCAGGATTAGTATGGACTACTCCGTATTTATATGGAGAACCAACTTGTATACTCAAACAATTTTTTTCATGTCATTTCCGCAGCTATAGGCTTTTTTGCGGATTCACACAAATTCTTCATTTTTTCATGTCTATTAGTCCACAGATCTGGCGCTCGAAACACCCTAATTTTTTAACAAAAAAAGCATTACGAGTACCTCCGTATTGAGTTGGGAACCAACACGTATACTCACACCATTTTTCAGGTATGTTTCCGCATCTAGAGGCCCTTTATAGGAATTGGGCAAAGTCCTCAATTTTCGTGTGTATTAACCTATGGATCTAGGGCCTAGAGCACCAAAAAAAAATTTCAAAAAAACTTTATGAGGACATCCGTATTGAGTTGGGAAGCAATCACATATACTCGCACTTATTATTTCACTCCCATTTCCACATCTTCAAGCCCTTTTTAGAAATCGCCTAAATTCCTTAATTTTTCGTGTGTTGATGCCAACGGATCAAGGGCCTGGAGCAACAAACAATTTTCTCAAAAATTTTGTGAGGAACTCCTTATTAAGTTGGGTAACCATCATGTTTACTCACATTATTTTTTCAAGCACATTTTTGTATTTACTAATCCTTTGCTCAAATTCCTCAAACTTTTCATGCGTATAAGACCATGGATTTGGAGGCCAGAGCACCCTAAATTTTTTTCTCAAAAATATTATGAGGACTTCGTATTGAATTGGGGAGCTATAACGTATACTCGCACCAATTATTTCACGCCCATTTGTGAATTTATAAGTCCTTTTTAGAAATCACAAATATTCCTAAATTTTCCTATGTATAATCTCATTGATCTGGCGCCTAAGTCACCCAAATTGTCTTTCTCAAAATAATTTATGAGGACCTCCGTATTGAGTTGGGGAACTATAACTTATACTCACACCATTTTTTCACGTCAATTTCATCATCTACAGGCCCATTTTTAGAATCTCACAAATTGCTCAATTTTCGGGTGTATTAGCCCGTGTGTGTCTGGAGCCCGAAGCACCCAAATTCTTTGTATCAAAAGCATTATGAAGAACTTAGTATTGAGTTTGGGAACCATCACGTATACTCACACTATTTCATTCACACACATTTCCGTATCTAGAGGCCCTTTTATTGGAATCATGCAAATTTCTCAATTTTTCGTGTGTATTAGCCCACGGATCTGGCGCACAAAACACCCCAATTTTTTCTTAAAAAAACATTATGAGGACCTTTGTATTGAGTTGGAAACATTCATGTATACTCACACCATTTTTTGAAGCTCATTTGCGCATTTACATGCCTTTTTTTAGGAATCGCATAAGTTCATCAATTTTTCATGTGTATTACTCCATGGATCTGGATCCCGAAGCACCCAAAATTATTTTTCTAAAAATACTTTATGAGGACATACTTATTGAGTAACCATCATGTATATTCACACTATTTTTTATATCCATTTCCTCAATTACTCGCCCTTTTTTAGTAATTGCATAAATTTCTCAATTTTCTGTTTGTATTAGCCGATGAATATGGCTTTCGGAGAACCCAATCTTTTTTCCCAAAAAGATTATAACAACCTCCATATTGAGTTGGGGAACCATAACATATAATCACACTAAAATTTTCACGCCCATTTCTACATCTACAAGCCCTTTATTTAAAATTGCACAAATTCATCAATTTTTGCGTGTATAAGCCCATGGATCTGGCGTCAGGAACTCCAATATTTTTTCTCAAATAATTTTATCAGGACCTCCGTATTGAGTTGGGGAACCATCAGGTATACTCACACAATTTCTTTCACGCCCATTTTTTTATTTGATGGACTTTTTTTTGGAATCGCGCAAATTTCTCAATTATTATGTGTATTAGCTCATGGATCTAGCGTCCGAAACACCCAATTAGTTTCCCAAAATTTTTTATAAGAACGTCTATATTGAGTTGGGGAACCATCGCGTATAATCTCACATATTTATTTTCACGTCCATTTCCGCATTCACATACCTTTTATGGAATCGCAGAAATTCCTATGTTTTTCGTGTGTATTAGCCTATTGATCTGGTGCCCAAAGCACTCAAAAAAAATTCTCAAAAAATCTTTAAGGACTTCTATATTGAGTTGGGAACCGTCACGCATATTAAAACCATTTTTTTCACATCCATTTCAGCATCTAGAGGCCCTTTTTTAAGAATTACGCAAATTACTCAATTTTTTGTGTGTATTAGCCTGAAGAATTGGGGACCGAAACACTCCTTTTTTCCTCAAAGAACATTAAGAGGACTTTCGTATTAAGTTGGGAACCATCCTGTATAGTCACACTTTTTTTTTTCACTCTTATTTTCGCATCTACATGCCATTTTTAGGAATTGCGTGAATTCCTTAATTTTTCGTATGTATTAGCCCATGGATATGGTGTCTCGAGCACCCAAATTTCTCTTTCAAAAAATTTATAAGGACCTTTGTATAGAGTTAGGGAATCATCATGTATACTCAAATTATTTTTTAACGTCCTTTTCCTCATCTACAGGCCCTTTTTTAGGAATCACGCAAATTTGTCAACTTTTAGAATGTATTAATTAGCCCATAAATTTGGCGCCCGAAGAACCCAAATAAAGTTTCTCAAAAACATTTATGAGGACCTACATATTGAGTTGGGGAACCATCAAATATACTCACACCACTTTTGAATCAACTTTCTCTTTTTAAGAAATTGCGCAAATTCTTTAATTTTTTCTGTGTCTATTAGCCATGGACCAAGTGCTCGGAGAACCCAAAATATTTTTATCAATAAAATTTATAAGGGCCTCTGTATTGAATTGGGGAACTATAACGTATACTCGGATTATTTCTCACATCCATATCTGCATCCACAGGCACTATTTAGGAATCGCACAAATTCCTCAAATTTTTGTTGTTATTAGGCCATGGATCAGGCGCCACAGAGCACCCAAAAGTTTTTGGTCAAAAAAATTTATGAGAACCTCTATATTAAATAGGAGAACTATCACATATACTCATACCTTTTTTTCCACGTCCAATTCTGCATCCAGAGGCCTTTTTTATGAATCGCGTAAATTTATCAATTTTTCGTATGTATTAGCCCATAGATCTGGCGCCTGTAGCACCCTAAATTATTTTTTTGAAATTACGCAAATTCCTCATTTTTATTTTATCAGGTGCGGGAGCACCCTAAATACTATTTTCTAAAAACTTTATGAGGACCTCTGTATTGAGTTGGGGAACCATCATGTATACTTACGTCAATATTTTTACACCAATTTCTGCATCTACAAGCCCTTTTTAGGAGTTACGCAAGTTAGTCAAGTTTTCTTGTGTAATTAGCCTATGGTTTTGGACTACAGAGTACCTAAATTGTTTTTCTCAAAAAAAAAACTTTATGAGTACCTCCATATTGAATTTTGGGAACCATTATGTATTCTCGTACTATTTTTCACGCTAATTTCCACATCTAGAGGCCATTTTTTAAAAAGCGCGTAAATTTTTCAATTTTTCATGTTTATTAGCACATAGATCAACCGACCGAATCGCCTCAAATATCTTTCTCCTAACTGTAGTTACTTAAGTTCAAGTAGTAGACAGGCGAGGCCCACATTTCTCCTATCACATTTTAAGTAATGTTTCTATATTATGAGTTTGAAGTCAAATTGCAAAAACCAAATTTGATTAACATTCCTATTAAAAGGGAAATACAATTAAGTATGAATTAAAAATGGTCATTTGAACAACTCCATCCTAATGTTGCTCTTTAGTATACATAATAATTCATGAGATTATTCATAATCTTACATACTGTTAGTTATAGCATAGGTCCAGCTAAACTATCTTAGCAGCAGTAATATAGCATAACAGAATATCTGTTCAACTACGTTTGGCTAGAATATCAGAAGTCCATTAAAACCAAAGATTAAACTAGAATTGGCCTGGGCCGCACAAACGCAGGCCCCCTCAGCAACAAATTATGACGTAGGCTCAACCACTTGGGCCGACCTTAGGCAGGCACCCCTCCAAAGTGCAATGTAGGTCACAAGCGTAGTCCATGGATCTTCATGATCACCCATTGACCCCATCCAGGTAAGTATGTTTATTAATCCTACTTGGCTCACTATTGGCCGATGTGGGATAACTGGGTTCTTCTGTATCCATATTTAAATTTTCATTGTTAAATTGATTTGATATTAAAAAGAAGATAAAACATAAATTTAGCTAATTATCTCAACGATTGTAGCCATAGCCAACATTAAGAGAGAAACACACTTTAAGATATAAACTAAATAAAATTACTTCGTGATTAGTGCTCTCAATTCCCAAACTATTACTACTTTCACTCGTGTCTATAACTATGGTTCATTTCAGGCTTGTAGAGTTTCATATGACTGTTATTTAAACTAGGATTAGAAAGTGTACTGAGTTCTTCAATACTAAGTAGCTTGGTATATTTCGCCAAAAAGGAAAAATGATGCATTGATTAGTTGCAAGCTAAGTATGCTCGTTACAGTCTTACACAAACTCCATCAGTCTAGTTTAAGTCTTTAATTAATACTACTCTTTTTTATCCAAATTTGCATTGCATACCCGATACTCTCATGAAGCCCACACACAAACTTGGTACCCGAGACAACAATGATGATTTGAAAAAACTCTCATATAACTTTTGATGATGAAAACATGAACCAGGTTCACATACATGTTCCAAAAATAAAATTAAGAGGCGGGAAGAGATCACTCATAAAATAGGAAAACATGTTCAAAACATCAATCCAAGTTAAACTGGGAGAAGAATGAAGGCGACTAAGGTTTAATTAAACTCTATACAAGCATAAAGCTAAAGAAGAAAACAATTGTCTTTCGCAAAATCACAAATCAAGAGAATTTTTCAAGTGAAGGCCGAACATTCAACAATATCAATAAAGCGGAAGAAAGAAGTACTAGAGTTGGGATTTCTTTCTGATGTTTTGGTTCATCTTGGAATTAGTGTTTAGGACTTCTTTTTCTCAAGTTATCATTCATGGCGAGCTTCCTACTCCAGCCTTTACAGCAATCCATTATTTTTAATGGAAAGGCAATCCTTGTTAGCATTTGGTAAGATAATAGCTACCTCTGGGTAAAAGTCGTTACGTTTTTCACAAGGATTTTTAGAGACTGTAAGGGGGAGGTCATTCAGAATGGATAATATAGACATTGGGACACTCTACATATACTATATATAGTAAGTGCTTTCATTGACTCCAAATAAAAATCCACAAACCATCACCATCACCATGGAATTAAAGCACATACACTTTCGAGCAAGGATTAACCATAAAAAGTCTCGAGACCCAAATGATAGCAATCAGACACTAAACAACAGAGCACAAGTTGATAATGTCATAAGTTGTAGCGAATTTAAAAAGAAATTTAAACAATTTGATCTAACAAGCAACTTTGTCTTCAAACTGCTAAGCACCAGCTACAGTTAATATACATGATCAGAGAAACACGCTTGCATCATAACTTCGCTCTCAAAACATGGCAAGTCCTACACAAAAGTATAGTTCCACAATTTAGTAACTTTGTATAACCGTTTGTTATGGTCATCGATAATAAAAGGGTCAAGCGCACCAAAGGTTTGTACCTGTAAATACACATAGTTTCAACAATCCCCTCCAGCTGACGTCACACCAGGATTGCGAGCAAATTGCAGCATTAAGTTGCCTGAATCATGCTCATCAAGGTCGAATTTATAACCTGCAAGATTTGATTAGTTTTACTACACCATTATCCCAACAAATTTCTCTTTCCTAGATCGATGTACACTAGCAAATTGTCCGACAATTTTCTGTCAAGCATTCATGAAATGTCCTTCAACTTGTACGAAAATTTTAGAATATTCACACAACATTGATTTTGTTTAGTACTCTGATTAATTATAAATTGAGCATTCATAATTATGAGGTAGAAAAAAGAGAGTGTGAAGCTCACCTTGTAAGGCATCCATTGCAGCAGCTGCATCAAGCGGACTCACAAAATCAACAAAGCAATGAATCAAGGTATTGACTCCAGGCTGCATATAAGTTGATAATCAGTAGACAGAATTTTTAATTAGTAGATGATGATGTGAAACGTATATATTCTTACATATATTGATGGTTCTGGTACGAGCCTAACTTCTTTGTAACCTCCAAAATGGCGGAATATGTCTGCAAAAACTGAAGTAAAGGGAAAACCTAGAATGGGCCATAAATAAAACAATAAGCTAATTTCCACACAAGAAAAGGATACGTGCCACCTCTCTTGTTGTACAGTCCTCAGGCAAACCCTCTACATACAATGTACTGCTAGCATTTGGAGGAAGCATATCTTCTGG
>NC_028642.1:45304453-45308022 GCF_001406875.1 Solanum pennellii | reverse complement strand
AAGACCAAAATTTTAGAATATTCACACAACACCAATTTTGTTTAGTACTCTGATTAATTATAAATTGAGCATTCATAATTATGAGGTAGAAAGAAGAGAGTGTGAAGCTCACCTTGTAAGGCATCCATTGCAACAGCTGCATGAAGCGGACTCAGAAAATCAACAAAGCAAAGAATCAAGGTATTGGCTCCAGGCTGCATATATAATTAATTAAGTTGATAATCCAAAATAACAGTAGACAGAATTTTTAATCAGTAAATGATGATTTGAAACGTATATATTCTTACATATATTGATGGTTTTGGTACGAGCCTAACTTCTTTGTAACCTCCAAAATGGCGGAATATGTCTGCAAAAACTGAAGTAAAGGAAAAAACTAAAATGGGCCATAAATAAAACAAGAATCTAATTTCCACACAAGAAAAGGATACGTGCCACCTCTCTTGTTGTACAGTCCTCAGGCAAACCCTCTACATACAATGTACTGCTAGCATTTGGAGGAAGGATATCTTCTGGTACCATTCCAACATCCTCAATGCCCATAATTACACTAAGTATGGACTCATAGGACAAAATTTCCTGGAAATTTTACCACTATATTATACCTATACAGTATTACGTACGGAACTAACCTCAAAAGGAAATAAAAACTAATTACCCCAGTACGGAGGTAGTGTTCATAGGATGCTTCGATAGAAGCTGTGCTTCTCAATCTCATCATTTCCCATTCATCATCACTGTCATAATAGAAACGACTACTTGGAGCTTCTAAAAAGGGGGAAATCAGCACAAACAAATATCATTTAGCACTGAAACCAAACAAGAAAAGAATAGTAAAATTAAGTGCAACAAATATCAGCATCATAACCAAATACGGTTTAGTATATATGTATTAAAAAGAATTCCTAAATATTTATATACATATATGATTGTGAACTTAGTAATCTTTTTAGTGTTTTTCATGATTTAGACCCCTCTCTCTCTCTCTTTTGATTTTGTTAAACATATTTTTCATTACTTTTTCTACAATTACTGTAATGCTACAAAAAAAAGATAATTATAGATTTTTGTCATCTAACTTAGGTAGATAATTAACTTTGTTAAAATTGAGTTGTATCAACAAGTGAAGATAATAGTTTGACATAAATTATATACTAAAATCGTATTATATAATAATTGAATTATTTTACTTGAATTTTAGTGCAATAAATTAAAGTTGTTAACCTACTTCAAGAATCATTCTCATGAAAATACATGAGCTGTAATCAGTGGTGGATGCAGAATTTTAACTAAATGGGTTCAAAAAATAAAAATTCAGTGCATGAAATTTGAACTTGAAAGCTCAAGATAAATTTTAAACCCCTAAATCATGAGTCAACCTCTAATCTTGGGTTTAGGCGATTCAAAATAAATTTATCTATATATATATATACCCTGGAAAAAACCCCTAGATCCACCCTCGGATTGCTAAAGTCTCTATTTTAATATTGATTTTTCTTGTATTTTGAAGAATTTTTTGATACATATATTAGCATTTAAAATTGAAGATTTGCTTATATGTATTGTCATTGTAGAAGGTCTATTTTAGTCTTTCTTTAAAATGTGTGCTAGTCTTTCTTTTTTTATAAAATGTGCTCTTCTTTGGTGAAGCAAACACTTCGCTTCACTCAAAGTGAAGCAAGACATTGTTGATTTTATTCGCTTCATGCTCCCTTCAACACTAGTTCTAACTACCTAGCCCTAATTTAAACTCTCTTGGACTATCGTCTTTTATCATCATCTTACCATGACGATTGAAATCATTTCCTAGCTATCTTGCAGCACATCAGGGACTGATCTGATTTGTTTATGATGCAGGAATCGTTGCTAACATACAGGAATCCTTGCTAGTATCGAGGTGACAATGTGATGGAATTCTCTCCTCTTTTTAGTTAGTTTTACAATGACTGTCAACCTCAATGGGATACTATAGATTCACCACTACTAAATAAGCCTTTACACAAAAGGTTCATCTAATGTATAAAAGCTACTAAAATAGCTCTAATATTCAGCCCAAAGAAATTGCATTGCCCTATTCACCCGGACTACAAACATATACTACAACTTTGTCTTTTATTTCTTCCACTTACTTCAGTAATACCAAAGACTTTCTCGATGAGTATACAGGACATTCTTGGTGAGTATTCTAAATTCCTATCATAACTATATTACACCAACCACAACAAAAAGCATAAAAATTAAGTTTTTAATTGAAAAGGCAAATGAACAAACTCTATTTTCAACAAGCCATAAAATTAAGTTTTGACTGATTTAATAAACCCTAGTATCTACAAGTCATAACAATTAAGTTTCTGACTGAAAAAGTATACGAATTAATCCTAGTTTCTACAAGTCATAAAAATTAAATTCTTAGCTAAAAAATAAATGTCAAAACACTAATTTCTACAGATCCACCCTATTGAGCAAAAAATATGTAGAAATCCTAATTGTCTCTTCTTTCTCAATAGGATTTTAAACAGATACAGAGTTGATTTGATACCATATTCGTTGAGAGGGATTTCCAGAAAGAGAGGAGTAACATCCGGCGACATCACTTCCAGCTGAATAGTGTTGGTGTCCTTCCGGTAAGCACCCACCGCCATATGTTAGTCCACCTGAGAGAAAATGAGTTTTCACTAAAATTGAAAGAGAAAGGAAAAGGAGTTCTCACTATTTATGGAAAGACAAAAAATGCATTGTAAAGAAAGATCCGCCCAAGTACAATGATGAATTTACTTAAAAGGAAAATCTTCTATATTAAGTAAGTGTAGAAGTATGACATGTTGCCAAGTGGCAGCCAAATGTTAACAAAATTGGCGATGATTGTCTAATTGAAAAATAATACATATTAAGATACACTTTGTAAATAGAAAAAAAATCTTTATTATTTTACTTTTTTATTTCATATTATTACCTTTAGCTTCATGTTATTAACATGCGATTCAAAGATTAAAAATAAAATATATTCACAAAATCATTGTAGGAAAAAGGTTGAATGAATAACTCTCTTTACTTATTTTTAGTATAGGTATAAATTTCTTTTCACACTAAATCATTTCAGGAAAAATTAGAATGACTAACCATCCATTACTCATCTCTAATATATGAATTTTGTTCACTATTTTCATTATATTTGAATATGGCAAAGGAAATTTATGTAAATTAAATAGTCTGTAAACGTAACAAACCTAATTTTTTAAATAAGTCAATTCCAAGCAAAAATAATTCTTTTGTTGACTATTCATATATTAGCTAAGATAGAGATTCTAACCTTAATTATTTTTAAGTTTTTTTTTATTACACTAGTTTAATAATAGTTCTTCTATTTTCCAAAGATGATAAATTTGTATGAAGAACCTATAGATGATATATACAAAAATTAGCTAAAGCTTATTATTCATTTGTTATAAACTATTAAAATACTTAAATTATGGGTCAATAGTTAGTTAAATAGCAATTTCAATAGATTATATTATTTCACAATGCAAATTATGTAACATGTAAGCAACCGCCAAATTACATGACAAAGA
>NC_028642.1:45297761-45304204 GCF_001406875.1 Solanum pennellii | reverse complement strand
ATATATATATATATATATATATATATATATATATATATATATATATATATATATCCATGTTACATAACAAAGAGAGAAATATATATATGAGTGTTCACCATTGATACACTTCACTTTCTATGAATTTGATGAATTTAAGGAGAGACTAGCTAGAAATCTTTCTGTCTTCTCTCATAGGCGAAGCTAAATAAAGAATTCACTTAAAATGAAAATTTATTTATAAATGAGTGATTGTATTCACCTAAATCGAAATTTACTTCTAAATATCTAATTATTTAAAACAAAAAAAAAATAGTACTCCTATGGTGCAAGGTTTATTTTATAACAAAGTACTTAGCTTCTTATATAATTGACTAAATAAACTATAAAATTGTTGAACGTTCATTACGTGCTTATATCTTAGTCATGATTTTTTTCGAACAACAGAAACAGTTGTGACAAATAGTTCAGAATAAAGAAAAGTAAAGACATTAAAACTTGCAGCCTCCCAGTATAGGGTCAATTTTTATGTGTATCAAGGTATTAAACACTATAAATAACTTCAGATTTAAGTAGAATTAAATCGATAAATTAGTGTTACTTTTGTTTAATGTGTGATATGTGTTGATAAAAATCTTGACTCATCCATTAAATAACTATTTTTTAGTCTATACAATTTACCATGTTTTTTAATAACTAAAAGCAATCTAAACTGAAGATAAAAAATTATATGGATTGTATTTGGTGGAAAACAAAAATTATTGACGCCATTCTTGATCGATGATAGAGCGTTAGATTGAGCAAAATAGATGTGAACGAACTCACTAAATTTTTTTGTTAGTTGCTTCTTCAAATTTTGCGCACCCTTCATAAAATGTCTGGCTCCACCACTTATAGTTGGTCAAGTAGGTTCATGTGAACCCACTTCGTTATATTTACAGTTTTTACTCTCTTTTGCACAAATGTTGATGGTTTGCCTAGCGTAGAA
Source organism: Solanum pennellii (assembly GCF_001406875.1). Lineage (NCBI taxonomy): Eukaryota > Viridiplantae > Streptophyta > Magnoliopsida > Solanales > Solanaceae > Solanum > Solanum pennellii. The sequence continues at coordinate 45,303,237 of NC_028642.1, read as the reverse complement.
GAGGGTTTTTTTGTCTATCCAATCTGAGTTCGATTCTTGCTTTCAACATTGTTTATTTTATTTTGTATCTTGATACCACTTTGTAAAAAAATGTTAGAAAAATAGTTTGTTACATAGAATACTATTAGCAAATAATGTCAAGTTATTTCAGTTTTGTCCTAGTCTTTAGGAAGTAGTTTATCATGGCTTTACTTCTTATTTTTAGGAGTTAGTGGCTCCTCTATTTTTAGCTTAAAACATTGAGTATTTGTCATATAAAATTTGCAGTTGCAGAGCACTAAACAAGCAGCAAAATATTTCCCTTTCTTCTCAACGTGTCGACTAGTTGTGTCTGTTTTTATTTACTATCTGTTTCATTATCTTGCTTTTGTTTACATGGTATCAGAGCGAAGGTGAGATTCTGCAGCAAGTTGAAAGAAGCAGCGATTCTAGAGATAAATGAAAATAGCAGCAGCTAAACCTTTTTTTTCCTCTTTTCGTTTTAACTCATGGCATCATATAGCACTTTCGTACAAGCAGCAATTCCACGCTTTGATGGTCATTAAGACCATTGGAGCATGTTAATGGAGAATTTCTTATGGTCTAGTGGAAGGCGAAACTTGACAAATGCTCAAAAGGCAGAAGTGGAAGCAAAAACGTTGAAAGATTTGAAGGCAAAGAATATCTCTTTCAAGCTATCAATCGTCACATCCTAGAAACTATTCTTTGCAAAGAAACTTCTAAGTATTTGGGATTCGATGAAGAAAAAGTATCAAGGTACTGCTAGGGTGAAGTGTGCACAGCTTCAAGACTTGAGAAGGGATTTCGAGACATTGCAGATGAAGTAAGGAGAGTCTGTAATGAGTTATTGTGCCAGAACAATGGATATTAGCAACAAAGTGTGATTTCATGGTGAAAAGGGAACGTTGATTCCACGAGGGTTTTTTAAAGCTACAAAGGGTTGAGCAAATTATCTCAACCCAGAGGAAGGAAGTCAAAGCATGAGCTAAAGTATATTTGGGGAGTAGTATTGAGCACCGATGTGGAGATGATGTTCAAATTAACTCAAGTCTCCATGTAAACCATGGTATTAATGGGTCATACTTTTTAGATGATCATGTAAGTTAAGCCAGTGGATCCACTAGGTTGAGGATGTTCTATGCGACGGCAAAGTATAGGATAATTCTGGCAGCGTGGACAAGACGTTGTATCACCACTTAGACTCATAGTGGTGGTTGTCAGTTAGAGAATCTCCCACAAAACTATATTACTTTCATATATAAGTAAAGTTGTATTGCTATTGCATTTTCTTTGATAAACTAAATTGCTTTACTATTTTACAAGCTTTATATATATATATATATATATATATATATGTATATATTGCATGTTTTCAAATTGCTTTATATACATACATTGAGTAGAGTATTTCTTGAGTTGAGCACAGCCAAGGTAAGTTCATCTTATTATGATCAAGCTTAAGTCGTGGTTTAGCATTTCAACTCGCATATTCGTATATTCAATGTACTGATACCAGTTGGCCTCCATCGTCTTATGATGCAGACGCAGGTAACCAGGATCAGCATCCAGCGCATCATTGATCCAGTTGGAGCACTCAGAGTCAGTGGTGAACCTCCTTGCATCCGGAGGATCCTTTTTATGCTTTCTAATCTTTAAATTTCAAAATGTTGTGGGGTCTGTCCCAACATTCATCATAGTATTTTTAGAGGCTTCTTACACGGACAGTCAGTTAGTTCAGTTGAGTCTCTTTTATTTCAGATATTATACTTGAGACTTAAGTGTCATTTTGGACAAGACGTTAATTAAGTTAATTATGAGAATGTTCTTGTTTTACTATTGAGTTAAGTCTTTCGCTGAGTTAAGTAAGTCAGGCCAAGGGTTCGCTCAAGGCCAACAATGGTCATTGGGTGCTGCCACTTCCAGGGTGTAGGCTCTGGGCGTGACACTTTTGGACTCAAGTCATGTAATTTTTGGCTAACTTTTTCAATAAATGGGCTCAACCCAATATTTTGGTTTTTAAAAAACAGTCGAGAGAAGACACATAAACTTGAAGAGAATTTAGGGGCGTATTTAACTCTTGTTGCATTCAAGTTATGTTAGTCAAGTAAATTGAATGTCTTTAAGGATTTTCAATAGGTCGAGGGTGAAATAATAATTTGCGTGAAGTTTAGGGTTTTTTTCAACACTTTTCTCTTTTTTTTCCTTGAGGAAAAAAATTAAAGCTTTTAACTAAACCTTGGTTTTAGAACACCAATAATATTGAGTCGTCCATGCTGAGGTGTTAATTTCATGTATTCCTAATTTCATCAAGCTTAAAAGACTAAGACCATCTCCAACATATCTCTATTTTACTTTCTATTCTCTATATTTTGAGAGTAAAATAGAGAATACGTTCTCCAACCACACTCTAAAAGGCTCTTCATTCTCTATTTATAGAAAGATGAATAGTAGTTCTCCTAATTTGGAGAACTGTTATTCATTCTCTTTATATCACTTTTTGGTTATTTTAATATTATTTATGTTATATAATATTCGCATTAATATACTAGGGCTAGGCATTCGGTAATTCATTTCAATTTTTATTTTATTTTTGGTTTTCTGTTACCGAACATCGAACCGAGTAAATTCGGTTCGATTTCTTTAATTTGACTCATCTTTTTGTAATCAAATCCGACTTATTAAACTTGATTTTCTACACTTAATTAGTTTAATGAAATCATACAAAATATGGAAAAAGAAAACTTGAAATTGAAGGGGTTATTGGAAATGTAATGGGTAATGATGGCTATCCATTTCTTATAGTTTTTTTAAGAAATGTTGGTATGCAACAATGGTGGTCTTTGGTAGGTGATGTGATTTCCATTGAATTTAGTAGGATTATTTACTTGAATTCATAGTTAAAAGGAAATGTCTTATTATACGCGATGAAATTCAAAAAGTACGATCGAGTACCTTGAACAAGAAGTTGAAAACTTGAAATCGCATATCGCAAGTCGTGGTCGCTAGAGCCTGGACACTGGATCTAGAAGTCGAATTTGGAAAACAGAAGGTGCAGCGAGAAATCAAAAAGAAAACCTAATGCTAACTTGCTAGTTGCAAAGGGAAATAAAACTTAAAAGGCTTAGTAGTTAGTATATTTGATTACATAGTATCTATTATAGTATGTATATTGGTATGTATATTTGGTTAAACTGAAATATCAAAATACAAGTTACCGAAAACCGAATCGAAATATTAAAATACAAAATATGTTATCAGAAACTGAACCGAAAACTGAAATACTGAAACTAAAATACTAAAAAAATTTGATTCGGTTCGGTATTTCAATTTTTCGATATTTATGTTCAGCCCTGATAAATCATATAAGACCATTAATTAAGTCTCTAATATTTGTTATTATTTTCTAATATAATATAATATCTAAAAATATATCATTGACAAGTATACAACTTTCATCCCGAATTAACTATTTTCCAAAAAAAATGATCACTTTAAATGTGTAATCTACTATTATAATAATTTTTCACTATAAAGAATGCACAAAAATTTAAATGATGATTCAATCAATAAGAATGCATAAAAATTTAAATGATGATTCAATCAATCAACTTAATGTTATAATGATGTAAGCTATACTTTGTAATGAGCATAAAAATACTTGACGCAATAGTTGAAATAGGAAAAGTAAAATAGTACACACAATAATTGGATACAATATGAAATTTTTTATTTTAAAATACTATATATAACACAACAATTTAAATACAAGATAAATAATAATACATAAGATAATAATTTTAATAATTACAACAATAATTTAGTTATTCGGTTAGTCGTTTCTAAATTCATTAATATTTGGAAATAAAATAGTATATGGGTCAGAGAATAACATGAAGATTTTAAAAAGGAAAAAATTGTATATTACATCAAAATTATATAGGGTGGTTAATTTGAAAAAAAAAGAATTTATTTTATGAAATAACAAATAAAAAAAATAACATAATATTGAGAAGAAAGAAAAAAATTATTTTTAAAAGAGTAAAAATGTAGAACTGAATTTGAGTTTAAAATTTTCCAATAGTTTAGTTTCCTTCTAAGACTGATTTCCCACCCATTAGGTGTCCACATTTCTAGGGTATTTGTCATTATAAAAGGAAAAGTGAACAAGTAATTAGGGTATTTGTCATTAGTATATTTTAACAACCATTTCATTTTGAGGGTCTTATTATGGTTCTGCAAATTTTTAATGTCCAAACCCCCATATATTTATCCTAATATCGAATCTTTCGACTTTATCAGATTGTAATTTTTCATGTCTTTGTTTTTCTGCCATAGAAACTTCCTTCTGATCCTATCCAATCTGTCTACGACCCCTGCTAGTAGGTATAGCATTTAGGATTAAGTTAATTAGAGTTACTATTCTTCTAACAGACAAGTATTGCTCGTTCCATTGGGTCAGTTTCTTCTCACATTTCTCTATAACATTGTTCCAGGTCTCTTTAGGGGTTTTTTTTTCAGCACCCAAAAGCATCCCAAGGTATGTAGTCGGGAGAGCCCAACTTGTCCACCTAGAATTGTGTTTAGTGCAACCATGTTATTTACTTCATTAACTTTTGAGTTGCATGTTAAAGAAAATTCTTTCTTCATTCAACATGCAACTCAAAAGTTCCTTCAAACAAGATCAATATTACTCTCCGATATCTGACTGATTCTTTCTCTGCCCCACAAAAGATGAGTGTGTTATATATTACAAACACGTTACCTCTAAACTTTTCCAATCATTTCGCGCCACATCAACATCTCTCAACCAGTCATTTGTGTTACCAAATCCAAGAAATGTGGCAAACATTACAAATAACAAGTCTGAAGTCTAGTCTACAAAGTTATGAACAATACAATTACGCCACTATAGTAGGAGCGGAGCTATAGACGATTAAGAATATGCAAATGAACAACTTTCTTCGAACATTTATATATATATATGGCAACTTTCACATATAGCAAACAAAAAATTTATATTTGTATGTTATAGCAAACTTTGCATAATTGCGCTCCATAGCAAACATAAAACTGTATAATTCGCTATACATATACAAGTGTATAATTCGCTGGCCTAAATTGTATAATTCGCTGGCCTATTTCGCTGCAATTGTATAATTCGCTATCCTATTTCACTGCAATTGTATAATTCACTGCCTATTTCGCTGCAATATTAAGTGTATAGCAAGAAGATATATGTTTTTCTCTCGCTTTATACAAAAACAGAAACACAATATATACATTTCTGTTGTATAAAGCTAGAGAAAATTATATTTTACTGCAATTGTATAATTCGCAATTGTATAATTCGTTGACCTTTTTCTCTGCAATATTTGAAGTAAAATGTTTGTAAATTGTATAATTAAGTGTATAACACGAAAATATATATTTTTGCATGTGTATATACAATTTTCTCTCGCTTTATACAAAACAGAAA
>NC_028642.1:45275243-45296395 GCF_001406875.1 Solanum pennellii | reverse complement strand
ATATATATATATATATATATATATATATATATATATATATAATAGATCAAATTTATTGAAATATCAATATATACTATTGTTGCACATATGATTAGAGTCTTTGTCTTAATGGTAAAGAATGTGTGAAAAACAACGAGTTCGGAAGATTGATCCTTGCTTCTCTTAACTTCATTATTAGTCAAAACTCATGTCATACAAATTTCAAGAGTTTTTTGTGGGTCCTTCAAAATCCTTTTTTTTTCACCTCTCTCAAACCTAATGCTTTTTAAGATATTATTTCCTCCGTCACATTATATGATATTATTTAATTTATTTTTTTTAGTTATAAATTATTTTTATCAAAAAAAATAAAATTAAATATAAGTGTACTTTTTTAAAGTTAAATTATTTCTAATTATGAATAGGGGTGTTCACTGGTTGATTTTGGTCGGTTATTGATCAAAATCAAAACCAAACTAATTTAATCGGTATTAAAATTATCAAAACCAAACCAACCCAAATATAATGTACATTTATCGTTTTGGTTTGGTTCGGTTATTCGGTTATTAACCATACATAAAAATAAAAGGATCAATTCATTCAAAACATGAAAAAAGTGACAACAATTCATTCAAACGAAAAAATAGTTAGAATGAATGTCAACTTTCGATCATTGAATTTACTGAATAAAACATCAAGATTCACTATTTTGGCATTAGAAGAAAGAGATAATGACATTTTCAGTCCAACAAAGAATTTCGATAGACACTCATATGCATGAAACCAATAAGAAAAAATGTTCTCAACTTAGACATTTTTTTCATAAATAAATTATAAATAAATTTTGATGAAATATGTAAAATCTTTAAAATTGTTTATGAATATAAATATTATGTATGTATAATATTAAAATTTATGTATATAACTGGTTCGGTTCGGTTCGCTCAGTTATTTCTTTGGTTTTTCCGAACAAAATCACAATCGAACCAATTACTATGGGTTCTTAATAATCTAAAATCAAACCAAATCAAAATCCAAATTAAATCAATTTATTTAATCGATTTGATTTGATTTTTAGATTTGGATCCATTTTTATCCAAACCATAAACACCCGTAATTATAGATGACATTCATTTTGAGACATAAAAAATCATTTGGGACTTATTAAAGAAAAGTATATCAATAAATTGGTAAAAAATAAATATTTACTAATCACTAAATTTAATTAAAATTTTAACTTTAGATGTTTACTTATATTAAATATAAAATAATATTTCAACAAGTTCCTACCCAAAAAAAAAAAATTTAGAAGAAAAGATTATGTGCAATTACACATATATCATTGTACTTTTTCTTCCCTCCTAAGTAGGAGGTTTGGCCTAATGTTTTACAAAAAGATAACAGCTTCTTTTCTTCCTTGAGTCTATAGGTGACACTTTTGATTTGGATTTTCATACATTCTTTACCAAATTTAACACTGATTAAAATTAAGTAGCAAAATTAAAGATAACAATGACTTCAAGTAAAAATCGATAAATTAATGTTATTTTTTTTTAATGTATGATACTCTCTCTGTCCCTAATTACTTGTTTACTTTTGAATTGGCACACCAATTAAGAAAAAATATAGTAAATTTACCATTTTGTCCCTATTAATTATGAAATGGATGAATTAAAAACTAGTTCTAGCATTTTCAAAATAATTAATTGAGGATATAATAAATCAAAAAAAATATGTTTTCTTGATTTGTCAATAGACAAGTAATTAGTGATACCTAAAAAAGAAAATGTGGACAAATAATTAGGAACAGAGTGTGTTAAGTAAAAATCTCAACTCATCCATTATAAATCTATTATTTCAGTATATACATTTTACCGTGTTTTTTATAAGGGAAACTTACATAAATATACTATAATAAAAAAATATTTACCATTTATAGCAATAATATTTTTACCTCACTTGATCACTTTTAATTCATTTATAATACAAGTTTAATACATATTACAAAGAACAATTTATTATTCACATATAATACAAATTTTAATGATGAATAATATATTTATCACACATTTTAATACACTTATAATACAATGTGACAATTTTTTTACCAAACAAACATAATATATTTCAAAAAACAATTATAATTCATATATATTGCATACATAATTCACTTTTAATACATATTACAAATTTAACAAAGCATTGGTATAAATGGTAATAAACAAAAAGTATCGCTAAAATCAGTAATTATTTTTTAAAATGTATTAATTTATGTAATTTTTCCTTTTTATAATTACTAGCAACCCTAACCGAAGAAAAAAAATCATATGGATTGTATTTGGTGGAAAACAAATTGTCGAAGCCATTCATTATCGATGATAAAGTCGTTAAATTGAGCAAAATAGATGTGAACTCACTGAAAAAATTTGTTATTTGCTTCTTTAAATTTTGCACCCCCTTTCGTAAAATGTCTGACTCACTACTACACCCTAGGTCTCTTCTCATTGAGCAGATTCAATATATAGAATGACCATAAGTGAAAGTAACATATATACTAAATATATACATATAATGTACATTTATTTTCAACCCATTTACACATAGAAGCTGTGTCTCTGTCTGCAGCATGATACAAGTCAAAGCCAGCAAAAGATTCATCCATTTAAAAGTTTGCAAAACTAATCATTCAAAAAGCTAAACCATAAACACTTTTGGCTCAAGCTGTTGATCCCAACCCAAAGGCTATCAATCTCCAGAACAACAATGTGACTAAATTATAGCAATGTGAATTGAGATTTCTCTCAGCTCAAATTAGTCCTAAACAAACCAATAAAAATCGAAGTATAATAAACAGGTCTCGACAAAGACAAATAAAAACCAAGGTACTCAAGAGTACTTTTTCATTTGTAGCACTCTGGAAAAGATAAAAATTTTGAAATATTAGTCGAATAGTGTTATAAAACAACAAACAAAAAAGGTTTTTTCATCATCGAGGTAAACAGCAGTAAAGAAATTATCTGAGTAAAGGCATGTCAAACAATACAGGATTAAAAGAAAGTGTGTTAATTACCAGAGTCTGATCTTTGTAGGTAGGTGTGAGTAACTGCAACTGTACCTTGAACAACTATCGATGAAATAAACAATACGAAAAAGAGAGCAAGGGAGAAGAATTCATCCCAGTAGGCCACATTCAATAAGCACACCATTTGTAGGATCACAGTTCTTGCCATGCCAATGGCCGTCTCCAATCGTCATGAATGATATTCAGTAACTCTACTGTACACCTTCAAACAGAAATCAGGCATCAGCTTCAACAAGTTGGTTAGCTATTTTGTTGAGGCAAATTTCAGCTTCTTGATGCACATTACATCTGAAGCAATTGCTTTTACCTCGCTCAGGCTTTGTAAAGATAAGGGTGAATAAATCGTGCCTATTTCTAATTACACTATCCAATCCTAAATTCGCGTCTAATAGAAGTTCATTCTTAAATTTATATTCATAGTTGGATATCCTCTCCAGACATTAACCCATCGATATTAGCTGCTGAGTGTATTTGGCAAACTAAGATATTCTCATTTCATTGGCTAAAGTGGGCGTACACATTTTGACAACTGTTCGAATATGTGAATAACAAATTATTTGACACTTCTTTTTAGAAGGACAGTAAAATATCGGCGAGCTTTCTTTTAATTGTAATTATAATCCATTTAGACTTCCAAAAAAAAAAATCTAGCAGTCAGGCTCTGCATTTTCTTCTTTTACTCTCAAGAATTTCATTCACAGTGAGCTTCTAATGGACTGAGCAAAGCTGCTTAAACATTCAACCCCCAGAGCATATTGAATAGGCTCTGTAAATTTCAAAAACGCTCATAACCACTGAAGAATGAAAATAAACAAATGGGAAAAGTAATGTTTTTCAGATGGATTTTTTTAAGATAGTTAACCACTTATTTAACGGTAAGAGGGAGGTCATTCAGGATGTGTCAGCTCCGGAATGGGGGAGGTGGAGTCAACTAATTTTTCGCCTTCATAGTAATAGACCAACAACAAAAAGATGATATACACGCTGAAGGAACATGGGGAGACTATATGTAGAAATAGAATAGTAAGTGATTTCATAAACACACCACCAGCACCAAGCCCCGCCTCCCAAAATAGTTTCTCGCGGAGAAGGTAACTGAAAGTCCAAAACCATCAAGAAATAGAACCATGGGAAGGCACTTTCTACCAGGGATTGTTCCCATCAACCTTAAAAGTATCCAGACCTAAACAACAGCAATCAGACAATCGAAAATGAAAAGCCTCCCAGTAGATAGGTCACCATATAATACCATCGAATGCCTACTTCATCATAAGTTGTAGCGAATTTAAAAAGGAATTCAAACATTCATGTCATGATCAGACAAGCAACTTTTCAAACTGCTTAAGAGCAGGTCGACTTAATATTACAGGTACGTGTCAATATACTATGCGCAAGATTCAAGGTAAATCATCTCTCGTCCATCCAGATATAAAATTTAACACATGGGGTTCAGTAAAGTTGAGGTTGAAACGAAAGCTAAACGCATTCTTAGCAACTATCACTTCCTCCCCCTAAAATAAAATAAAACCCAGCATTTTCAAGGTGGTCCTAACGAAAGCGCCCGATCAGAGAAACACGTCGCACAAGAAACTGCAAAGCCGGCATAACGTCGCTAAGTATTATATATCTCCGAACTTGGGCAAGTCCTACACAGAAGTATAGTTCCACAATTTAGTTTGAGTTATGAACTTCGTACGATATGTTATGGCCATCAACTAAGTTGCACGGACTCTTCACTTTCGATGCCGCACCCGTGTCGGATTCTCCAAAAATACACTACTTTCGGAGAATCCGACACGCACCAGTTGACATTTTTGAAGGGTCCGAGCAACATAGGCCATCGATAATAATGGGTCAAGCGCATCGAAGTCTAGCATGTCACCTGTAAATACGCATAGTTTCAACGTTTTCCACGATGCCCTCCACCTGACCTAGCACCAGGATTGCGAGAAAATTGCAGCTTTAAGCTGACTGAATCACGCTCATGCTCATCGAATTTATAACCTGCAAGATTTAGTTTTACTACACCATCGCAACAAATTTCTCTTTCAGGAATGACTCAAATGTACACCAGCAACATGTGATATTGTATACATTATCGGAAAATTGGATCTGGGGTTTGCTTTCAAGCGGAAAAGGTTCAGCATGCAACCAACAAACGAAATGACGAGGTATTCCCCATGTCGTGGCAGAGTCAAAGGCACATGCAGAGCTGCGCAAGAGAACAGCTTCCAGGTGTCCTTCAACTGCTATCAAAAGTTTAATCCCCTCAAAATTGCCAGAAGACCAAAATTTTAACATGCAATTCACACCCCTAAATAAGATGAAAGGACTGCAGAAGAAGAAGAGAAGAATTAACCACTAGACTTGTGCACGGGAGGAAGGAGGAAGCCTAGTTTCTAAGATTGAGCTTTGGAGACAGACTACCAAGACAAACTAATCTTGTTCAATGTGTTTAAGCACTAGGCATTTGTCCAGAAACAGCTCCACATAATAACTAAGAGTTCGGTAATTCACAGAGCTACTATCTCCCCAGCACAGCTTTATCTTAAGAAATTTAGAATATTCACGAAACACCGATCTTGTTTAGTGCTATTCGGATGATAAATTCAGGATTCTCCACAACCAGCACTGAATAATGAGGTGCCCATGTCATCAGCTCTAAAGAACACGTGGAGAAGTTTCTTATCAATATCTCTGACAACAAAAAGAAATGGTCGAACCACAATTTGCACTAGTGATGAGATAAACTACGTTCAAAGGAGATCTGGAGAAAATGCTGAAAAAATGGCCCAAGAATCTCCATAAATTCAGGAGGTGGTGTCACTTCCCACGTACACATTCCTCAAATTATATTAGAGAAAAAGTTGTAGAGGAGAAAAGTTAGTATGGCACTCAAAAGGCTGGAAGGAACAAGGTGAAAATGTAACCAAATGTGAGGAACCAGCATCATCAGGATAATTACAAAGAGAATGTCGCGGGTAACCAAACTCAGGAAAAGAAAGATACCAATCCACTTAGACTTGCCAACAAAAGATTGTTCCCGTTTGTTCATACGAAATTCACTTTTTTCAAAAGAAAATTTCAAAACAACAGTTGGTTATACATTTGGAAGAGTTTTTTTTTCAAAAAGAATTTGAAGATGAGTTTCAAATTCAAAAAGTGGATGACCAGTTTTTCAAGAGAAATTTTTTCCCCACTCACAAAATTTCAACTTTTTTCAAGTCAAATGCATGTCCAAACGCAACTCGATTTTCAAATAACCTTTTTCAAATATCACAATTTTTTATGTCCGATTGCCTACTTAGAATTATACTTCTACAAATCGTAAATAAAGCGTGCCAGTGTAGGAAAAAGTACGCACAATTTGACAGGATTGCATATGGATTATTATCACATTTTCTATGCCCAAACACCCAGAAAGAGTTATAATCCTAATTTTGCAACTTAGAAGCAAAAATATTTCTTCTTGCTCTCGTTTAAACATTGAAAACCCCAATCTTATATCCCTCTATCCCAACTTATAAAAAAAATAATAATAATAATAATATCCCAACTTATATGGCGCACTTCCCTTTCTCTGTAGCAAAAAGTGTCACATTTTTACATTTACAAAAATTTAAAATTCCAATTTTACATTAATCAGACAATTGTGTCCAGTCAAACAGTACCAAATAAATTGAGATCAAGGGAGTACTTGTGTCTGCAGGTTACCAAAAGGGGCAAGAATATGAAGGCCAACTGTATTAGTAGCAGTCACGAGATGTGACTACAGAAGGGTTTGTCAAGCTCACCTTGTAATGCATCCATTGCAGTAGCTGCATGAAGGGGACTAACGAAATCAACAAAGCAAAGAATCAAAGGATCGCCTCCAGCCTGCATAAGTTGATAGAGCAGTGAACCCAAAATAACAGTATACAGAACTAGAACTCGATAAGATGTGGAAGGTATTCTTACATGTCTTGATCCTTTTGGTACCAGCCTAACTTCTTTGTAACCTAAAAAAGGGCGGAATAAATCTGCAAAAACTTAAGGAAAAAAATAGATTGGGCCATATGACAATAAGAAAAGAAATTCTTGCCACACAAGGATACGTGACACCTCTCTTCTTGTACAATCCGCAGGCAAACCCTCTACAAACAATGTACTGCTAGCATCCGGAGGAAGGGTAGCTTCTGGTCTGCCAGCTACCATTCCAACATTCCTGCTTTTAAAAGCTAGCGGGTCGGATCCCCCAATGCCCATAACACGTGGATCATCGATAGGGGGATGGCCACTAATTCCACTATGTATGGATCTTGCAGACTCACTGGCAACATGGGAGGAAATTTGCTGGAAATTTTATGACTATATTAGACCTATACAGCATCAAGAAACCAATCTCAAAATAAAATAAAAATTAAGTACCCCACTGCGGAGGTAGCGCTCATAGGATGCTTCAATAGGATCTGCGTCTCTCCCGACTCGAGGCATTCCCCTTTCAGCATCACGGCCATAATAGCCAGGGTATTCAGGACCACTTGGAGCATCTAAAAAGGGGAAAACACCAAAAGAAATTAATTGCAGAAAGAGAGAAGGAAACACTAAATTGTGCGTCGGGCTGCCAGCAACTTATATTTTTTCCTGGTAATATGAGAGCACAAACAAACAAGAAAAAAATAGTAAAATTAAGCTAATAAAGTGCAACAAATATCAGCATGAACATGAGATAACAAATATGAACCAAACCTGAAAGTTGAAACAATTTTTACCCTCATCTCCCTAATAAACTTTTTAAGGGTTTGGTTAAAGAAACTTTGTAGTAATGCAGAGTTGCAACTTAAAATCGTCAGTACCAGTGGGCTGTGGACTAGCACAATCCTAGCAGATAATATCATTGCACTTCCATACTTCTCATTGATAAACTGATACATACAACAACTATTCAACTACTACACATCAATCCTAAGCTAGTGAATCAGTTATACGCATCATTATTGTTCATTAGGGGTGGGTAATTGATCGATTCAGTTCTGTTTTAAAACTTCGGTTAGGTGTGTTAGTTACTCAGTCCATTTCAATTTGATTGCCTGGTGGCTAAAGAAAACGACTGAATCTTCTTGCGTTAAGTTAAAGATATGTTGAATACACTAACATGTTCTTTAATCTTGTGGTCTTAAACATGCCACATGGAAAGTTGAAATTAAAGAGTATGCCGGAAAAAAGGAAAGAGACTTTATTCTTGAAACAAACTAAAAAGGAAAGTAAGATGAGCAAAATTGAAAAGGAAGGAGTATTAGTTTTTGAATACATGAGCTGATCAGTGATCATCGAACAGAAAATTACTCAGTTCGGTTTTTATCATTTCAGGCCACTGCTGTTCCACCCCATTTTAGCTCATGTCGAATGTTCACTATTTTTCTTGAACCCTCCTTTCCCCTTGAGACCTTATAATGATTTTGAATTGAGGACTAATTTCAACTTACCTATATTGGTTTCTGAATACCACCCTGCATGACTGCTATCGTCTATCTTGACATATTGAATATACTTACTCTTCTATAAAACCCCTGCAACATATAGTCTTGGATTATATTTGGGTTTTGTGCAAAATGGACTTGTGCTTAAGGAACACCTCATCTTTCCACCCTAAACTGAGCATAAATCATCAAATAGCTTACACACCCTCAAGCAGATTGATTACTAGAAGTAAATTTGTTCAAGGAACAGCTCGTCTTCTGGTAATTAATATTCTGAAACCTTCCCAACTACCTAATCATCAAAATGTCTCATGTGCTATAGTTGAAGGGAAATCTAGTGCTGCCAATAGGTTGGAACCAAAGATGCAAGACTCCAAAGACGGCAAGGAGTTTCATACCTTCATTTTCTCTGCCTCCTTTTGTACTCAATCACTTTGTTATCATTAAGAAACCCAGTTAAGTTAGTAAGTAAAGGATCCCATGGCCCAAAAAATATTATTTCTCCATATGTGTCCCATAAATATATTTAGTCCGGTCATTAAATGTAATCAAGCCTTTTTCTTTTTTTGAAACAAGTAAAGAAATCGAGCCTTCTTCTTAAAAATCAAAAACTTAAGTTGTTTTTTTTTTAACTTGTAAGGTTGTATTCTTCAGCATTAAGGGCATGTTGGCCACCACAAAAAAGTACCAATTACAAACTTCCTAACAAATCTACAATCTGATTTGTATCTATTATACACAACTGTTTACACCAAAAAAGTAGAGATACTATACAATTCCATTTGACCTTGTGTATGGAATTGGATCTATTGTTGAAACATCTACTACTCCTTTCCTTCCGAACTGACCACCATATACAAGATGGTATCAACCTCCACCATCTCCTCTGGCTCTTGGTGCCTCCTCTCCTTACCCAGCTCTTCAACATGTTTGATGTACGTTTTGGCATTGTCCAATTCAGATTGATGCTAAGGAACAAACTAAAAACCTAAACCCAAGTTATAAATCCCAAACCTAAAAAAACTAAAACCAGAAAAGGAAAACCAAAATTTCAGATTTTTTGGGTTAAAAACCATCACTACAATTAAGCTGTCTCGGTCCAATATCATAAAACTTATTCTCTCTGGCACTAGAATTACTCTCCATTTTCTACTGGCACATAAACCTCTAACAAGACTAAACGAGTGCTCAGTGCTAATAAACATTAAAAGTAAATGTACCAACATGACTTAAAAAAACTAATCCCAACTACACCCTTCTCAATTTATATGACACTGTTTAACTTGGTAAAAAATTTAAGAAACACAAAAAAAGCTTTTGAAAATTATGTTCTAAAATAAGCCTTGTACATTTGTGTAGTGAGGAATCATCCCATGAGAATTCTAAAGTCAAGTTATCTCTATATATAGAAAGGACACAATCTTTAAACTGACCTAAAAGAAGTAAGTGTGTCACATAAATTGGGAAAGAGGAGGTAATTGTTATTGCCTATATAATATTGGTATTCCATTGTGCCTTACTAGTCTGCAAGGATCCGAGGAGATTGTACATTACTTCCTTCCATAATATTATTTTATTTTTGAGAAAGTTAAGAGTTTTATAGACAAGAAATACACCAATAGTGTATATCAGCAGTAATTACAGGAGTAAATGAGGAAAACACCATAACCTTTTACCACCTACACCCTCATAAACTATCTAAAATATAAGTAACTTCCTCCACCTCATTATGTAGGGTAATGTATACACCAAAAATAATTGGTCACCAAACAGTTCATCTTCAAACTCTAAGCTCTGGAAAGGGATGCTCTTGTTTTCAAAACATACTTGATTCCTTTTCCTTCCAAATTGTCCACCCAATGCAGGATAGGACAATCTTCCATCTCTCCTTATGTCCTCACACATTCCCATCTTTGTTCCAGCATGCTAGCATATCTGAAGTATTTTTTTGGCATAGTCCATCTGAAACCCCTAAGGTTCAGGAAAATCTGCCAAAGCGGTGTTGTCACCTTGCAATGTAAGAAGAGATAATTTGTCGTCTCTATTTCATTTCAGTTTCACTAAAAGCACCTAGAATATAACTGCCTCCATTAGGTTTGTCTCATCCCCTCTTAAACTCCTTCCTCCCTATGATCTTGTACCTACAACCAGTGCATTTGCTTGGCATAAATGCTAGAGCTTTTTTTTTATGACAAGGGAAACCCGCAACGCTACCCTTTAGGTGTGCAAAGAGTAAAACCCCCACTCCTATGCAATAGCTCGCAAACCACATAGGAGAAGTGACCCGCACTAAGCAAACCCAGTGCGACGAGCTCGACCCATAAGGCAAACCCAGTGCGACGAGCTCAACCCATAAGGCAAGCCCCTTGCTTTCGCTGGCGAGGGGTTTCGAACTTGAGACCTCCAACATGGAAGTCCCAAGCCCAAACCACTGAGCCACCCCGAAGAGTGAGGTGTTAGAGCTTTTAAACACTCCTAAAACTATACTTGTTCCTTTCTTAATGTTCCACGGGATGTCTTCATTCCCAACTTCCCATATATATCCCATGCTTCATCCTCTTGTAGTTTTTTGCTAACTAGTTACCCTTTATTCCCATCATTGACTTCACGTTTATTTGTGACTCATCTCCTTTATCTCTCTTCTTCGATTTACGTTCAAGACTACCTGTTTATGCATCATAGTCATAGCTTTCCTTGGAATAATGTTGCAATACTTACATGTGGTTCATCACATCTTTGGGTAAGGACAAATTTTGTTGGACTATGATTAACCCACTCTTAAATGTTATTAAGCGACATTTCTATCTTTCAAGTATGTGTAGCTATAACTAAACCATAAGCTAAAGCAACATCTACACTCTACAATATCTTTCCTTCATCATTCCTAGTACTATATATTTCTCACATGTGCTTGGTTAAAGCAATTACCATCTCAACTCACATGACTATTTAGATCTCTCCTTACAAAAAATATGTTGGTTCGTTGGAGTCTCCTGAACCGATCTTCTATATTTTTCCCCGAAATTAAGTTTTACTTTCGCCATCTAATCATACTAGGTGAAATAATGCCCCCAATATTTAGATATTTTTAGGTGGTATTTGTTATTACGTTTGTTTCAATTCATATGACATAGTTTGACAAAATATGTTGTTGTAGTTTGAACGTACACATAGTTCTAAAAGAGAAAGACTTTTGAAACGTATAAATTTTAAATATGTCATAGCAAGATTCTTAGAACTTGTAATCTTGAATATGCTACTGTATTTGTTTGATTATAAAACTTCTTATCCTTATTTTTATCTAATTTTCTCACTCAATCAAATAAATTGGACAAAAAGCTTATTAAAATAACCATGACAAGCTGATATTTCAAAAATATAATAAGTTAATTGCCCAAGTAAAAACAGGGTGAATCATTGGACAACATTTTTGGAAAAGGCTCTGTATACGTATTAAGACAATTACTACATTATTTATATACATATATGATTGTGAATTTAGTAATTGTTTAGTACTTTTCTCAACTTAGACTTATCCCTTTTTTTGAAAGAAAAGGCATATTTTAAATACTTTTTCGATAATTACTGTAATGCTGCAAAAGATAGATTTATATTGTCTAACTTAGGTAGATAAATTAACTTTGTTAAACTTGAGTTGTACTCACAAGTGAAGATAATAGTTGACAAAAATTATATACTAAAATTATATGATATAATAATTGAACTCTTTAACTTGAATTTAGTGCAATAAAGTTAAAGTTGTTAAGTGAGAATACATAAGTAGTAACCAATGGCGGATCCAGAAATTTTCACTAAGGGAGTTCGATTAATAAAGATCTAGTGCATGAAGTTTGAACTTGGTAGTGCATGAAGTTTGAACTTGGAACCTCAAGATGAATTTTGAACCCCTAAGCCATTGAGTATACCTCTAGTCTTGTGTTCAGGTGATTCGAAATCTATATATATATCCATTAGAAAAAATACCTTACATATATAGTGCAATTTTTGTCGTGGGGGTTTGGGTGAACACCCTAGCAACTCCCTAGATTCACCCTTGGTTGTAACATAAGTTTTCATTTTTCAATGGAGAATTTTGTTTTTCCCGTGATGCAGCAAGTAATAAGACAGGTATAAGCAAGAGAACTATATATTTATCACGAAAAACATCTCTACAAATGCTATGGATACAGAACAATGCACTTGCATTATCAAATATTATTGGAACAAGAAAAAGAAAGGCAATTGATAAAAATGGATCAGTAATGATAAGTACATAAAATTGTTTGAGATAACATTCAAGATTATTCATAGGAACGAGTACTAATTACGGATCATTAATTTATTTAACACAGTTTTTTTGAAGCATTTAAGCTTATCCTACAAAAAAAGCTGTGAAATCATAATAACTGACATAAATCGCTTCTCAATACTTATTTTGTCCCAATAAAATGAAATCTTGACCGACTTAAGAACATAGAGGTTGTATTTATGAGTCCAAAAGCATACATAGGAGTTTGCTACTCAATATATGCATTGGTTCAACTCTTGTTGTCTCCTAATTAAGTTACACTGCCCTTTAAGTTTAAGAATATGAGAAATAGGACTTCTGCTTTATCTGAATGAGTGACTGTTGGTGTTTTGACTAAACTAAAGTGCCACATGGCATGACGACTTGAATTCTCCAAAGGTGGTTTGTTCTGTTGGGTCAAATAGTTCAATTCATCAAAACATTTTTACAGGGAACTGGAGATACAGTACACCACCATTTCAGCTAATAGAACTGCTCCATTTCATTTGAATTACATAATAACCCTTATGACTAGAATTGCAAACGGATGCCGAAGATCAATCTCTCCCTCATTAATTGTAAAGGAGTTGATTGCACAAGTACTTTTAAAGTTAATTATCTCCTTTCCCATACAAGGCTTAGTGAAATAATCACATTCCAACATGCCTTACCTCTACAACTTTATGCCTAATTCCTACTTCTACAATAACAATTTATAAAACGTGCTGCAAATCTCTCCAACCTTTTCCTCTTTACATTCAGTGTC
The DNA here is from genome assembly GCF_001406875.1 of Solanum pennellii. Lineage (NCBI taxonomy): Eukaryota > Viridiplantae > Streptophyta > Magnoliopsida > Solanales > Solanaceae > Solanum > Solanum pennellii. The sequence goes on along the minus strand of NC_028642.1, from coordinate 45,282,821 downwards.
TTGTAGGCATGCAATACCACTTGTCCTTTCTTTTAAGGTATACAGGAACCCTACCAAATGTTCAATCAGTGTTTAGGCAGAGTCAGCTTCATCGCTTAAGGTTAGCATTACCGACAAGACTTATATTCATTGTCTTTTTTGTAACAATATCACAAAAGAAGGAATTTATTGTCCCAGGCATCATATCATCAGTGTTAATCCAAACATTACTGCTTGTCAAGGAAGAATTGCTAAAGTTTATGTTTTAGTATTGATTTTGCTTGTACTGTAAAGAATTTTGTGATATCTACATTGGTCTTTAAATTGAACATCTGCTTATATATATTGTCGTGGAAGGTTTATTTTGGTCTTTCTTTTAAAATTGTGCCTCACAGTTCGCTTGAGTGAAGCAAGGCCTTGTTGCTTTTTTACGCTTCACGCTCCCTTGAACACTAATTTGAACTACCTACCTGGACAATCACCTTTTATCATCATCTGTACATGATGGTCGAACCATTTCTTATCTTGCACCACACCGGGGGTGTCAATTGTTCATGATGCAGGAATCCTTGCTCATGTCCAGGTGACAATGTGATGGAATCCTAGTTCCTTTTTAGCTAGTTTTACACTGACTGTCAACCTCAATGGGAAATTGTAGGTTCACCACTACTAAATAATCCCATACACCAAAAAGAGCCATCTAATGAATAAAGACCAAAATAAAGCTCCAGTATCGAGCCAAAAAAAAACATATTGCCCTATTAGGAGGACTACAAACATATGCTACCATTTTTTTTATTTCCTCCACTTTCTACAGTAATACCAAAGACATTCTTGGTGAACATTCCCCCAATTCCTACCATAACTATATCAAACCAACCAAAACAAAAAAAGGCATAAAAATTAAGTTTTTTACTGAAGAATTAAATGAATGAACCCTTTCTACAAGCCATAAAAATTTAGTTTTTGCTGCAGCTTTTTTTAATTTCCTCCACTTACTTCTCTAATACCAACTACATTCTTGACGAGTAAACAAGACATTCCGGTGAGTTACCTCCCAATTCCTACCATAACTATATCACACCAACCGCAACAAAAAAAAAGGCATAAAAATATGTTTTTGAGTGAAAGAGTAAACGAATAAACTCTAATATCTACGAGCCATAAAAAGTTTAAGTTTTGGACTGAAACCCTAGTTTCTACAGACCTTTCTAACTGAGCAAAAAATATGCCGAAATCTTAAATTAGTTAAACACGTAGAAAGTTGATGTAGATACCGTATTCGCTGCGAGGACGTTTCGCCACGAATGGAGCAAGAGCCGCCGACGCCGCCGGAGCCGCCTGCTGCTGCCCACCGCTGGTGTATCTCCAGTAAGCATCCGCCATGTTACTCCACCGAGAGAGAAGTATAGTAAATTTCTACTAGAATCGAAGAAGAGAAGGGAAATAGTGCCCACTTTCTGCAAATCCGATAATTTAAAGGAGAGACTAGACGATGAATTGAAAAGCAAAATGAGGAATTTTATATTTACTGCTCTAAGCCCGACATTTAAGTACAAGGTCTGGGGTTCGAACTCAGGCAACATCATTTTTTATATCTGTTTTTGTTTCAACTAATTTGAAGATTTTGACACTTTTAGTAAATTTATTATATTTTGTATTCGTATTTTTGTTATTTCACCTTTTATTTTATATAAAATAGTTTTAAATATTAAATTTTATAAAAGAAAATAGTTTTACATGATTAAAAATATTATATTATTATTATTATTATTATAAGAAAACCCTGTGTACATAAATGCATTTTTACTTTTAAAAAAATTAATTAAGTACTATTTAATTAAGTGTAGGTTGTAGCAGTATATATGATTTTACAAATTTTAATTTTTGATTTATCTATCCATGTTTTATCTATAAAAAAATTATTTTGAATATTAATGTTAGATCGTTAATATTATATCTATAACAAATAAATATTATTGACTTTAAAAATTAAAAATACCACAAATAAATATTTTAAATTTCAAATAATAACGATTGGGCTCGTGCAAATCAAGGGCTTCTTTTCTAGTTTTTTAAAAGGAAAAATAACTTAAATACACAACTATAATTTTTATATTCTCTAATTTTCCCTACTTTTTTTAAATATTACATAATTCCCTTTTTTTTAATTTTAGTGTAAGTTTTTAGATACATTACATTCTCTCTCCTATAATACACATTTACCCATTTTAATGCCTATTTTTTCTCCATTAAAACACTCAACCTCTTAAATCAGTTTTTGAATTTTGAATTTTATCCATTTAAACACTCAACCTTTTAAATCAGCTTTTTGATTTTGAATTATTAAATTTAATTAATTTTAAATAAAAGACCAAATTTTGAAATTTTGAATTTCAAAATTCAAAAAATTTGAAATTTAAAAAAGTAAAAATTTCAGGAAGCAGGACAACTTCTCTTAACTTCTACCGTTTTGTTCTCCATCAAGTTTCAGTTCTTTTTGCATGATCCTATGAATCTTCAGATGGATTCAAACAAAGACTCTGGCTGTAAGAAGCTCAATTAATAGTCTCTTCGGCTGCTTTTCGTAAAGTTAACATTTCCTTTTTGTTCTACGTTAAGATGTAATCTGGATTTGATAATATTTCATTCTTTTACAGATCTGTACAAACTAGTCGTGCTAAACTTGGAAGGGTCTGTTGTTACTGCGTCATGTTTGGATTACCTCACAGGTCTGCTTTTACTGTTTTAATTTCCATGTTAACTTACTAGGACTAGTTTGCGGGACAAACTTTATGAAGTAAAAGAGAATTTTTCGGGGAATTACTTCTCTATTCTGGGATTCCATCACGTTGTTGAAGTTTCTGATAGTTCGTTTATCATAATGCAGCTCTCACTTCGTTGAAGTCGCTAAATGTCAATAGATCTCACCTTTTAGATGATGGATGTGAGAAGTTTTTGGGTAAGTGGAAGACATTTGTTATCTGCCAAAAAGAACTGACTAAAGCAAAACCATTCCACATTGTTAGCCAACCGTTTTATATCTGCAGCACTCAGCAGTTTGAAAGAGTTAAATCTGGGATTTAACAATATCATGGATACATGAATTTGTTGTGTATCATAATATTTTATATGTATCATGAAGTTTTGAAAATTGTTATAATGTATCATTCAATAAGTTTAGTAAATGCGTCATCAACTGTGCTTGATGATACATATAGAATCAGTGTGTACAGTGTTTAGTCAATGCATTGATACATGTAGTAGATATGTATCACATGTTTTGCATGTAGTATGAATTCCTGAAAACTGATATCATGTATCAGTAAGGTATTAGTTGTTTAGTTGATGTACTGATACATGTTTTGAAAATTGTTATAATGTATCATTCACTAAATTTAATAAATGCGTCATCAACTGTACTTGATGATACATAGAGAATCAGTGTGTATATTGTTTAGTAGATGTTTCTGATACATGTATTAGATATGTATCACATGTTATAATGTTTTAGTTAATTCACTGATACATGTAGTAGACATGTATCACATGTTTTTCATGTAGTATGAATTTCTGAAAACTGAAACCATGTATCAGTAAGTTATTAGTTGTTTTATTTAGTATTTATATTTCAATATCGTTATAATTTGTTGTTTTATTTTCAAATTGCAGCCAATGAAGTACAAGATTAAAAAGATACCAACACATCCCATAAGGTTTGCTGTCAATTTTAACAACAATTTCCTAAAGGACAAGAATGTGATCAGATTCCAGGGGGGAGGAGTATCTTCAGCAGACTGATTATGCAAGGAAACTGTACTGCATATAAACACCAGAGGCAGAAGCATCTCCAGCTTCCAAAGACCTTTACTTGCTTCAAATTCATACCCTTAGGTCTTGTAATTAGAGAAGTTGTTGTATTGTCTTTTTATTCACTATGTAAGATTGTTTCTCGTGTTTTGTAGCTGTAGCATGTATAGACTTTTTGTAATTGATAGGAGTGTAGATAGTTATCATCTATTTGTTTTGTATTGAACACTATTGGATGAATAGAGTGCATCGTTCACAAAAAAAAGACAGATATTCAACCAAGCATAACATACATAAAATAAAAGCGAGAAACCCCAATATTCAATTATAACTAAAGAGAAACATTATATATTCTTATTGTCAAATTGACCGTAGTGTACTTTAAGGATTTCAAAGGATTCTTAGAAATGATCAACAATTATTTAAAGAAGCCAGATTGAAAAGATAAATAGACTTCAAAATAGATGATATAATCTTTGATTTTCAAAATTTGAAATTAATATCCAATTACGTGCTGATTTTATGGTGATTAATGATCTGTTACCTTAAATTAAGCTGTTTTAGTAACAACATTAATTGTACCGTTTTTTCCCCATTTTTTTCTCAACAGTTTAAACTTACCATGTATCATTTATCATGTATCACTAGAGTCTAAAGTATCACAGAACAACAAATTTAAGGGATTTTTTGTAAATACTAAATTTATCGGGACAGAATGTAATTATTGAATTACACTATGGGATTCCTTAAATTTTTACTTTTTAAAAATGAAAACTTATTTATATATGAGAGATTGTGCTCCCTCAATCCAAAATTAATTCTAAATATATCAAATTATGTTAAAAGAAATGGAAGTACAATGCAAGGTTATTTTAGGAAAAATAGTTCTAAATATATATGAATTTTAATCGAAATTATTGTACTAAGCCAAAACTTTAATCAAGAGCTATTAACCTCCTGCACTAATAGTGAACCTACAATTTCTCCGTCGACGTGCCCACTTCAACAAGTTTTTGGAAAAAAAATTAAAAATTTATTTCTTTTGTTTTACTTTAATTTAATTAGTGTATAATTTTTTTCAAAATTATGGAATCATTTTTAGCTATGACTTTTAAAGTCGAAGTGTCCTTCAGCGTGATTCAATTCTTTTAAAAAATATATATATTTCTTTTGTTCTACTATAACTTAATTAGTGTATAATTTTTTTGAAATTATTATATCCTTTTTAGCTATGATTTTTAAATTGAAATTCAAAAATTAACGTCGAAACGGGTATGTCTTTATCGACGAGCATGTTTCAGCGTATTTCATAATTTTTTAAAAAAAATTCTTTTTTTGTTCTACTATAATTTAATCTGTGCATAATTTTTTCGAAATTATGAAATCTGTTTTAGCTATTACTTTTAGTTTTAATTCATATTCTTTAGTTATTGCTGTATTATTTTGAATATCAGTAATATTTGTTTATATCTTGCAACTACTTTGAACAAAAAATTAACTGTCAGTGACGAAAAATACTTTAATTATATACATCTTAATGGACCTATTCACAATAAATTTGCGCAAATAAAAATTAATTAACCACTTATATATCTAAAAATCATATTAAATTTATTCTAACTTTCTAAATTCTGCAATGGATATCACATAAATTAAATAAAAAAATATAATAATATTAAGCCTGTGCTTGCGCGGGCACCAGCAATTAGCATGTACTTTTGATTTATATATGGGAGATCGTTGCATGTGCATTATGTGCTTATATATAAAAAACTTTTATATAAAAAAAATCATATCATTTAGTAATATATATTTATAATTTTTAATATCTAATTGTTTATTTGGTACAAATGATCAATAAAAGAAAATATACTTTTAAAGACAAAATTACATAATTAAACTAACATTTAGTAAAGTTAATCGGGAAAATATGTTATAAATTATATTCCAAATCTAATATACAATGTTAAGTTGGGTTTGAAAATTCCATAGTCAAACAATAATTCTACAATGAAGTGAAAAAGTATTTCATAAAGAAGTGAAATTATTTTGTATAGCCAAACGAGTCCTTGATGACCCAACAATATAGCATTTAACACAAAAAATACACTAAACACAATTAATACTAAGTTATAGTCAAATCCTAAAATTCACCCCTCTCTGTCTCTTGTGTTTCTTCTTTTCTTTCTGATCTTCTTACTATTGACTAATTCATATAAATTAAAGTATGTTATCTAATGTCAATTTTATATGATAATTTTATCAAACATGAAAATATAAAGTTAATGCACTAATGTATAAATATGAATTAAATGACTATACTAAATAAAATTTGCTTTGTGGAGGGGTGGTTTTGAACTAGCATCCTCAACACCAAAAGTGTGCAACATTTAAACTAGCGCACCCAAATAGTTTTACACTTTGTTTGGATCATTGTTACCCATTATTTCATAATATACTGTATTGTATTATACTGTACTGTATTGTAGATACAGTGTTTGGCTAGATTGTATTGTTTGTTGTTGTTTAGTAAGATGTTGATTATTTGATTTGATTGTATCGTACTGTATTGTAATTTATAAATTTACTTAATTATCCTTAATGACCGTTCTTTAGTCCTCTTAATTTGTACTGTAATTAGATAAATGTATAATATGTATATAATTAGTGTATAGTTTAAACACTTTTTATACTTGTGTCAGCTGATCCTTCAACGTCTACACCAATTAAATTGGAAAGTTAATTCGAAAGACCACAGTAGGCTCGAGGAGGATCAAAAGATTGATTATACAATTATTGTACAAAATTATACAAAAATTTAAAGAGTGAAAGGTTATATAGTGGATATTGACAAATATGTATATATATATTATCTGAAAAGTGCACTACACTGTATATCATGCATATACCCTATTCTTAAACATTTACTGCTCGTACATTTATATACACTATATATAGGATGTGTATAACTAGTGTATATTATATACATGTAATGCGTATACAACGTATAACATGTATATAAAGTGAACAATTAATATATCTTGTTTATAATCGTATGATCTTTCTCTTACGGGTATTCTCGATCTCACTCATTCTTTCTTTTTCATATTTTTCTCTTTAAGATATCAAATAACGTGTGATTTTCTTAGTAGTGATCAAATGATGATTCATATAATTTTTTTCTAGTCCTTGCTTCTTTTTGAGAAAGTTCAAAATTCAGCAAAAACAACTAAGTTTTACTTCATGAAGAAGAAGAAAGAAAGTGCATGAGAAAGAAATATGGAACAATTCGCTGTGAAAGAGTTTCGAAATTCAAAATTTAAAATTTAACGTGCCGTAAATATAATTTCAAGTGAATTAGTAACATCTTAAAAGACTCAAAACTTCAAGAGAAGTTCATATCTACAATGTGGAAAAAGCCTTGAGTTGATTGGTATTAAAAAGAAAAAAATAGTTAGTTGAGGAAGATGAACGGTTGTAATGTATGATATTGTATAAACAATGTATATATACATTTTTTGAAACATAATTATGCATTATATATACACTATTTATATATTTCTATACATATATAAATGTGTCCTTTTCGTTAATTTATTTTGTCACGTATACAGTTACGTAAAAAGCCCAATTCTTTAAGTGCTCTATGACCTTCAACTTCATATATGGTCATAAAGTTTGTTAATATGATTTGCAAAAACTATTAGGATTACGTTTGAGCAGTTGTTTGGCTTTTGTCTCTGTTTTAAAGTTTCGTGCGAAAAAATAAAAAAATAAAACCCGTTATAT